>NW_026618847.1:0-10621 GCF_000801105.2 Raphanus sativus
TAAATCATCTGGATAGAAGTGGGATATCTTCTGCTCACAACACTATGAGATTTATTTCAACTTCCTGATTATTCTCCACTGATTAGTGGTTCCAAATAAACTTCTTAGATCGTGGTTCATCCTGGTTTGATAAGAATCATGAGATACTGCCATATGTCCGAACAGGCTAATCTGGAATCATCTGGATAGAAAGTGGGATATCTTCTTAATCACAACTCCTATGAGACTTATTCAACTTCCTGGTATTCTCCACTGATTAGTGGTTCCAAATAAAGCTCTTAGATCGTGGTTCATCCTGGTTTGATAAGAATCATGAAGATATTGCATATGTCCGAACAGGCTAATCTGGAATCACTGGATAGAAAGTAGGATATCTTCTTACTCAACTCCTATGAGATTTATTCAACTTCCTGGTTATTCTCCACTGATTAGTGGTTCCAAATAAAGCTTCTTAGATCGTGGTTCATCCTGGTTTGATTAAGAATCATGAAGATAATGGCATATGTCCGAACAGGCAAATCTAGAATCATCTGGATAGAAGGTGGGATATCTTCTTGCTCACAAACACTTATGAGATTTAATCAACTTCCTGGTTATTCTCCACTGATTAGTGGTTCCAAATAAAGCTTCTTAGATCGTGGTTCATCCTGGTTTGATAAGAATCATGAAGATATTGCCATATGTCCGAACAGGCTAATCTAGAATCATCTGGATTAAGTGGGATATCTTCTTACTCACAACTCCTATGAGATTTATTCAACTTCCTGGTTATTCTCCACTGATTAGTGGTTCCAAATAAAGCATCTTAGATCGTGGTTCATCCTGGTTGATAAGAATCATGAAGATATTGACATATGTCCGAACAGGCTAATCTGGAATCATCTGGATAGAAGTGGGATATCTTCTTACTCACAACTCCTATGAGATTTATTCAACTTCCTGGTTATTCTCCACTGATTAGTGGTTCCAAATAAAGCTTCATAGATCGTGGTTCATCCTGGTTTGATAAAATCATGAAGATATTGCCATTGTTGACATGAAGGCATAAGGAGATCAGATATATCAAAGATGAGCTTGGATGGAGATGCCTTGTTCTACAAGTATGTGCATTGCCTCTCTCGGATTCAAATGATCCTAACCGCCACAAGGAAGTAAAGAGTAACTTGTCTAGGAAGGTTTAGGAGAAGGAGAATGCCGTTGGAAGGTCAGGACAAAGGAGAGATGTCGGCAGGAGTTGTTTAATATAAAGATCACATGTTCTCTTTGCCTTGGAGCCGTTCCTGAGCTGTCACTATCCAAGACCAGTCTGCGCAGTCTGAGCTTCTTTGTTTATCATTTCTCCTTGTATGTCGATTTAGCTATTTATGTATGTGTGATGTTAACCAAATGAATCAAGGAAACAGTTTCCTCTTTCTTTACTTCTCTCTCGCGAACTCCTCTCTCTTTCTCTTGAATTCTCACAATGGTTATCATAATCTCCTCTTAATCTCTCCTTAATCTTTACATTCTCACATGGTATCAGAGCACTAAAAGCTCTTGGAACCAATTCTCTTATTTTCTTTTCTTACTTTTCCGCAAAACTCTGAATCTTTCTTTTCTATTTTTGGCAAAGTTCTTGGTGTTCTTCACTTGTTCTTGATTTCCAGCTTAAAAATTTGCCAAAAATGGAAACTCACTCAAAGATGGTGTCGATACCAGTGACTCTAAAAGGTCCAAATTACTTGCTATGGTCAAGGCTTGCCAAGACAGCACTAGGAGGCAGAGGTCTTTGGGAGTGCGTGGAGGGCAAGGCTACAACCAAGACTGTCCTAGGAGAGGATGGCAAAGAAGAGGCTAGTGCGGCTGAAGGTGATAGGAAGAAAGGTCAGGAGGACCTCATGGTGCTTTCAATCATTCAAAACAGCCTAGATGCGCCTATCTTAGAAGCTTATTCCTACTGTGAAACCTCCAAAGAACTTTGGGAAACACTTAAGAAAGTGTATGGGAACATCTCCAACATCAGTAGGGTGTTTGAAGTCAAGAGGGCTATCAACACTCTCTCCCAAGAGGACACTGACTTCTCTACTCACTTTGGGAAGTTCAGGTCACTTTGGGCAGAGATGGAGATGTTGAGGCCATCCAGTGTTGACCCGGAAGTGATTAATGAAAGAAAAGAACAAGATAAGGTGTTTGCCTTGCTCTTTACTCTCAACCCGGTGTATGGTGATCTGATTAAGCACATTTTGAGGAGCGACAAGCTTCCATCTCTAGAGGAGTTGTGTGCTCAGATACAAAAGGAGCAAGGATCAGTGGGGCTATTTGGAGGAAAGGGAGAGCTCATCCTTGCAAACAAAGCTGATGGTGTAGAGGCTCCTGTTGAAGGCGCAGCAAACAAAGGACACTACAAACCTGGAGACAAGAAGGTGTGGGAGTGTGACCACTGCAAGAAGAAAGGTCATGGGAGAGACAAGTGCTGGATTCTCCACCCACACCTCAAGCCCCAGAAGTTCCGAACTGATGCAAAAGCCAACTTCTCTGGTGATGTGGGAGAGACCTCTACCCCTATGCGCGCCAAGGCTACTAGTGATGGAGCACACAATGAGAATGTCAAGAAATCTGACATTGAAGCTCTCATCAAAGCCTTAAGGGAGTCTGGTAAAACACTTGGTTATTCTCTAAATGCATCATATAGATTGTCTAGTGCTCCTCATGCTCTTACAACAAATATGAATGCATCTAGTAGCATCAAACCTTTGATAATAGACTCTGGCGCCTCTCATCATATGATTAGTAATGCTGAGTTAATTGAGAACATTAAACCTGTTTTAGGACATGTTAAAATTGCTAATGGTGATAGAATTCCCATTCAGGGTGAAGGAACCATTAAATTGTTTGATAGAGATACCAAAGCATTTTATATGCCATCTTTTGCATCAAATTTGCTTTCTGTCAAAAGAGTTGCTACTGATTTACATTGCAATGTAATATTCAGTCCTAATGAGGTTATGTTTCAGGATATTGAGACTCTTAAGTTGATTGGCAAAGGTGTTACAAAGGAGGACTTGTACCTACTTGAAGACATCAAGACCAGTTCAAATTTATCTGCTTTTAGTTCAATTCCTGTCTTAGATAATGATGTATTGTGGCATGCTAGATTAGGTCATCCTCATTCTCGTGCCTTGAACATTTTATTACCTAATGTTGTGTTTAAAAATGATGGCTGTGAAGCTTGTATCCTTGGTAAACACTGCAAAACTGTCTTCCCAAAATCGTCTACCATTTATGAAAATTGCTTTGATCTCATACATTCTGATGTCTGGACTGCACCATGCATATCTAGAGAGAATCATAAGTACTTTGTCACATTTATTGATCAAAAATCCAAGTATACTTGGCTGACTATGATTCAAACTAAAGATAGAGTGCTTGATGCTTTTATTAATTTCCAGAACTACATAACTAATCATTTCAATGTTAAGATCAAAGTATTCAGATCAGATAATGGGGGAGAATATACAAGCAAAGCATTCAAAAGCCATCTAGCTAAACATGGGATCATTCACCAAACTAGCTGCCCATACACCCCACAGCAAAATGGAGTTGCTGAGAGGAAGAACAGGCACCTAATGGAGGTGGCGAGATCCATGATGTTCTATACCAACATGCCTAAACGATTTTGGAGTGATGCTGTGATGACTGCATGCTATCTCATCAATCGGACGCCTACAAGAGTGCTTGAGGACTCCACACCATATGAGGTATTGAACAAAAGAAAACCATCCATTGATTACTTACGGGTCTTTGGGTGTTTGTGTTTTGTATTAAGGCCAGGTGATCACAGAAACAAGCTAGAGGCAAGAAGTATCAAGGCAGTGTTCATTGGCTATTCAAATACACAAAAGGGGTACAAGTGCTATGTACCAGAGACTAGGAGAGTCATGGTGTCCAGGGATGTGAAGTTTGTTGAATCAAGAGGCTACTTTGAGGAGAAAGATTGGGAGAATCTCAAAGATTTATCTCAAGAAGCCTCGGATAGAGCACTAAACCTGAAGCATATTATGGAGAGTCTTGGCATCAACATGGGTCAGGGATCAGCTCCAGTGATTCTTGAGGGTGAGCAAGTTATTCATCCTAATCCTGAAGGGGGGAATCAAGAGGGTTCTCACACTGGTCAAGAGGGATCAGATGAAACAAGAGAGGTTCAAGAGGGAACACACACTGATCAAGCGCAAGAGGTTCATGATCAGGATGAAAACAATCAAGGTGTGCCATCAGTACAAGAGCAAGAGGCTGTACCTGATGAAGTTGAAAGTATAGAAGAAGTCCAGCCGCTTAGGAGAAGCACAAGGGTCAGGAATCCACCATCAAACTGGAGCAACACAAGGGTATATTTCAACAGCCAAGCAGTTGCTCATCCAACACAAGCAACATGCTCCCTAGCTCAATACCCTAAGGATCATCAAGTGTTCATTACCAACCTTGATGAGGCTTACATACCAAGGACATATGAGGAGGCTATGGCAATCAAGGAATGGAGAGACTCAGTAGAAGATGAGATGGGGGCTATGGAGAAGAATGGAACCTTCTTTGAGAGTGAGCTTCCCAAAGGCAAGAAGGCAGTGACCAGCATGCTTCTGTTCACTATCAAGTATCTAGCTAATGGGAAACCAGAAAGGAAGAAGACCAGGCTAGTAGCAAGAGGCTACACCCAAGTGTATGGTGAGGATTACCTAGAAACATTTGCGCCAGTAGCAAAGTTACACACCATAAGAGTTGTGCTCTCACTTGCTGTGAATTTGGAGTGGGATCTTTGGCAAATGGATGTCAAGAATGCATTCTTACAAGGAGAGCTAGAAGATGAAGTATACATGCGCCCACCACCTGGAATGGAAAGCATGGTCAAGCCTGGAAATGTTTTGAGATTGAGGAAAGCAATATATGGTCTAAAGCAATCTCCAAGAGCCTGGTATCACAAGCTGAGTTCAACACTGAATGGAAGGGGTTTTAGGAAATCTGAAGCCGACCACACCTTGTTCACTCTGACCAGCAAGCAAGGGATCATTGTTATACTCATCTATGTGGATGATATAATCATCACAGGCAGTGACAAAGAAGGGATCAACTCAACCAAGGTGTTTCTCAAAGCAACATTTGACATCAAGGACTTGGGAGAGCTCAAGTATTTCCTTGGGATTGAGATATGCAGATCAAAGGAAGGGTTGTTCCTGTCTCAAAGGAAATACACTCTGGATTTGTTAAAAGAAGTTGGTGATCTTGGCGGAAGAGCTGCTAAAACACCACTAGAAGATGGATACAAAGTGATGCGTGAGGGGGAGATTGAAGACAAGGCTTATGGAGATGTGAAGCACTATAGAAGAATGGTTGGGAAGCTGATATATCTCACTATCACAAGACCTGATGTGTGCTTTGCAGTCAACCAGGTGAGCCAGCATATGCAAGCTCCCAAGATGCATCATTGGAACATGGTGGAGAGGATACTAAGGTATCTAAGAGAGGCGCCAGGACAAGGAATATGGATGGGGTGCAACAAGAACACTGAGATAGTTGGGTATTGTGATGCTGATTGGGCTGGAGACAGAATTGATAGGAGATCAACTACTGGTTATTGCACATTTATTGGAGGCAACTTGGTGACTTGGAAGAGCAAGAAGCAAAAGGTGGTTTCATGTTCAAGTGCTGAGGCAGAGTATAGAGCCATGAGAAAGCTCACAAGTGAGCTGATTTGGATCAAGGGACTGCTTAAGGACTTGGGAGTAGAGACTACCTCACCAATCACTATGCATTGTGATAACCAGGCGGCTATACACATTGCCAGCAACTCAGTCTTCCATGAAAGAACCAAACACATTGAAGTAGACTGCCACAAGGTTAGACAAGCAGTGGAGCAGAAAGTGATATTGCCATGCTACACACGAAGTGAGGAGCAGCTAGCTGACATCTTCACAAAGGCAGCAAGCACCAAGGTCTGTGAGTTCATCCATCCACGGTTAGGACTCATAGACCTCTCATGTCACTGATCTCTCCTCCATGAAGTAATCTACTCTTTTTCCTTGGCTTGGTTTTTGTCCCATTGGGTTTTGCCAAGCTAAGGTTTTAATGAGGGATTGCTTCATGGCTTCCAAGCTTGACTTGTTCTATATGGTCAAGCTTGAGGGGGAGTGTTGACATGAAGACATAAGGAGATAAACAAGATCAGATATATCAAAGATGAGCTTGGATGGCGATGCCTTGTTCTACAAGTATGTGCATTGCCTCTCTTGGATTCAAATAATCCTAACCGCCACAAGGAAGCAAAGAGTGACTTGCCAAGGAAGGTTTAGGAGAAGAAGAATGCCGTTGGAAGGTCAAGACAAAGGAGGGATGTCGGCAAGGAATTGTTTACTATAAAGATCACATGTTCACTTTGCCTCATAGCCGTTCCTGAGCTGTCACTATCCAAGATCAGTCTGCGCAGTCTGAGCCCCTTTGTTTATTACTTCTTCTTGTATGTCGATTTAGCTATTTATGTATGTGTGTGATGAACAAAATGAATCAAGGAAACAGTTTCCTCTTTCTTTACTTCTCTCTCGCGAACTCCTCTCTCTTTCTCTTGAATTCTCACAATGGTTATCATAATCTCCTCTTAATCTCTCCTTAATCTTTACATTCTCTCAGTTGAACCTAGTTTCTGTCCCATGTTACAAAAGTTGTGTGTGTGTTTTTGTTTTGAATTGTTTCTAAGCTTGCTAGCATGGTCTTGTCTAATTATTGCCTTAGTTTAAATTATTGTGCTGTGAGTGTTCTAGGCGAGGTGTCTAGACACTGAAATTGTTTGGTATCCTTGGGACAGGTTCAAGTTGCTAGAGTTGTTGAACCTAGTTTCTGTCTCATGATACTGAAGTTGTGTTGTTCTGGTTTTAAATTGGTCTATGTGTGTTGCTTAGTCGCTGTTTCTGTTTTGTTTCATTGATAGAGGTCTAGGAGAGTTTCCTGGTCTTGTATTGCATCTTTAAAATTGTTTCTGATTTTTCTTTGCATCCATGTGTTGTTCCTGGTCCAGTGATGCATTCGTAAATTGTGTAAGGTGATTAGATGTGTTTTCTAGTCTCTGGTTGTCATTTATTCATATTGTTGCTTAAATGATCATTAAAAGTAGCCTAATTGCCTTGTCTGTAATGAGTTTTCATTCATGTGCATTTAGAGAGTTGGTTGCATGGATTTGATTTGAATGAGTTGTTTAGATTCTGTCCATTGCATTTTTTTTATAACATTGGGATCAGGATTGGTGTTTTACCAAGGTCTGATCCTAGTGTGTGTCTTATCTTGTTTGGAGGTTGAGTGTTGTTTCAGGATGTGATCTGAGTTCATACATCTTCCACAAGACAAGAGAAAGGTTCGGTCCATTGTAAGAGACAATGAGAGTTGCTTGTGATGTAGGGACTGGTTATAAGAAGCGCAGACCAAGAGGGTTGTTGAGCTCCTGGTCCAAGACACACAAGGAAAGACAATGAGAGTTTCTTGTGATGTAGGGACTGGTTATAAGAAGCGCAGACCAAGAGGGTTGTTGAGCTCCTGGTCCAAGACACACAAGAAAAGAAGGTCACCACTTAAGTCAAGAGGAAGACCGGTGATCCAATGGTACTTGAAGCTGAAGGCAGATGGTGCATCAGTGATTTAAGCGCAGCTGTTAGGGTGGTGTGCTCCTGGTTTTAAGCTTAGTGAGGCGCATTTTCAAGCTTGAATCTATACTACATTCAAGCTTAAGGTGGGAATCATGTGAGTGACCTAAGGAGCCAAAGTTCAAGACCTTTTTTTTTGCCTCCTTACCATTACCAAAGAATGAAGATGAAGCTATCAGGGGTTTAGGCAGTGGCGTGTCTAGCAAAGAGGCTGTTCAGAGCAGTCTTGGCTGTGTCATGAAGAAGGATACTCTAGCAAAGCGGCTTCAGATGTTGAGGTGGTTGTGGAGAGCTTATGAAGACACAAGCATTCCATCAAGATGGCAGAACCAGTAGTGAGAGTGTAATGGTTTGATGTTGTGATCTGATCATGAAGCTATCATCCTTCCAAGCTTGGTTCTTCCTATACTCAGTCCCAAGCTTGAGGGGGAGTATTGAGAAGCTTCAATGATCAGTAGGAGAGTACTTGGTGGTTCTTCAAAGAAGGGGAGCTAATCTGGTGAAGGGCAGTTCTCAAGATAGCTACTGATGAAGAAGAAGCAACCAAGACTCAAGAAGAAGCTGGTATCTCTGTGAATGCAATCTGGTGGTAAAGTCCAAGCACTTGAACACAGCAGGAGGTTGTGTGAAAGGAGCGGAATATCAGTGAGCTACCAGAAGATCCATGAAGCTTTCAGTGTTCAGTGTCTCATTTCCTCATAGAAAGCCTGCAAGAGGTTGGCAATTTAAGAGCTACCAGAAGATCCATGGAGCTCCCAATGTCTCAATTTCTTATAGTAAGCCAGCAAGAGGTTGGCAGTTTAAAGAGGGCTTAAGTGACCAGTATGAAGAAGCTGTCACTCCTCAATGTGCTCACCAGCCAGCCAGATACAAGGATATAAGGATTATTTATGAAGGGACACTCTTGGCTGAGCAATCATATGATGGTGGCAGATCATGGAGTTGCAAAGTCCCCCTACATGATTAAAATTCAAGAGAAAAATGCAAGGCTGGTTGGGAGAAGAAATGGAGTGGAGGATTCAAGTGCTAAGCACTCCTCATCAACATTCCAGAAACTGATGCAAGGGAAGTACCTAAAACCATTATTATTCTTATGTGTGAATAGGTTTGCCCCTTGAGAATTGATACATGCATTTTTGTATTGTTGAAACAGGTACCTATTGAGCTCATGAACAAAGGAAAGCTTTGTCTCAAACCCTAAATGGAGGCAAGAAGCCAGAACAAAGGGGGAGACAAGCTCAGATCATAAGAAGAAGTTCAAAGGTGATTTGATGGTGAAGCAATTGGCGCTATCAAGTTTGTTCTACAAGTGACTGTGCAAGGCCATCCAGAAAGGGTTGGAGTGGAGGATTAAAGTGAAAGCCAGGAGGGTAGACACTCCTCATTATCATCCCAAAGACATGTTGGCTTGATCTCAATCCAAGAAGAAAGCAAGAAGCCAGAAGCAAGGGGGAGACAAGCTGTTAAATAAGAAGAGTGTTCAAGAGGAACCATTTGAAGCAAGAAGCAAGTGGCGCCCTACTTGTCTATGAAGAGGGCAGGCCTAGTTTAAAAGTACTGATCAGCCTCACTGGTGTGAAGAAGTTCTGGTCGCCTCATAGCCTTGAAGCTGATTGAGAAGGGGAGTCCCAAACCGGTTCCATAAGAGGTGAAGCTGAGTTGTGTGGTGTGTGCAACATCTCATTGGTGTTGTTGCACTTGTTTAGGCCGTGATCCAGAGCTTCTTGTGTCCAGCCACACTGGTTCTAAGGCACAAGAGCTCACTGGCCAATCCCTAGGCTGTGGAGAGCTCTACTCTTTTTCCTTTATGTGTTTTTGTCCCATTGGGTTTTGCACATAAAGGTTTTAATGAGGGAGCTTCTTCATAGTTCCAAGCTTGCCCAAGGATCTCCTATGGTCAAGCTTGAGGGGGAGTGTTGAAATAAAGAAGGAAATAACCAGAGGAAGAAGCTAGTTGATGATCAAAGCAATTGCAGCAAGACAAGAGCTCGGATACTTGAAGAAGAAATTATTCTGTACAGCCTTGCATTGTAAGCAACCAGCTCGTCCTAACCTACCTTGGAGAACAAGAACACGTCCAAGAAGAGTCAAGAAGTCAGAAATGACCGTTGGAGGGAAGCAAGAAGAGTTTAAATTTAAATAAGAAGGAGCTGACTTGATTCAGAATGAGAAGGTCACATGTGATGCATAAAGAAATGAGCCGACCTGTCACTTTCATTCAGCCAGACTTTGCCATCTCTCTCCTGTCCCTTTCCACCCTCTCTGGTCGTGCCTCTCCTTGGCAGTTTCCTCTGTGATTACCTGTTATATTATTTCTTTAGTAAACCCTTGTTTAGTATTATTTTAATGTGTGTGTTTGCCTTTATAAGGCATGGTTGTATCTCATTGAAAACTTAAGGAGAGCAAGTCTCTTTCTTCATATTCTGGATACCAAACTCTCTCATAAACTTATTCTCTCTATTCTCTCTTGCTTCCCACGATCTCTACTATTCTCTCAGTCTCCCTTATACTCAGAAACTCTTGAAACACTTCATACTGTCATCATTCTCTCAGTACACTCCATTGCTCATCTGTGTTCCTGTCTGATTCATACAGAACCAGAAGCTCATTCAACCTTATTCTCACCATATATCTTCAAATTCTCACATTGCCAAGGCCTTCCCAGCAGTATGTGACTTGCTTCCATAGGCAAGATGTCACACATGATTTCATCCTCATACTTTCCAATGGATAAAGGAACTAAAACCTGAGTAGAAACCCTCATCTCGCCTTCATCATTAAGCCATTGGAGTCTATAAGGTTTTGGGTGTTTCTGGACCTGCAATCCAAGCTTTTGCACCATGGTTTCACTCGCAATGTTGACACAACTACCACCATCAACTATGAGGCTGCAAACCTTCCCTTGTACCAAGCACCGTGTGTAAAATAGGTTCTTTCTTTGCTCAAGCTCTTCGGTCTTAGTT
>NW_026618848.1:0-10620 GCF_000801105.2 Raphanus sativus
AAGCAAGAGATATCCCACTTTCTATCCAGATGATTCCAGATTAGCCTGTTCGGACATATGGCAATATCTTCATTGATTCTTATCAAACCAGGATGAACCACGATCTAAGAAGCTTTATTTGGAACCACTAATCAGTGGAGAATAACCAGGAAGTTGAAATAAATCTCATAGAGTTGTGAGTAAGAAGATATCCCACTTCTATCCAGATGATTCCAGATTAGCCTGTTCGGGACATATGGCAATATCTTCATGATTCTTATCAAACCAGGATGAACCACGATCTAAGAAAGCTTTATTTGGAACCACTAATCAGTGGAGAATAACCAGGAAGTTGAATAAATCTCATAGGAGTTGTGAGTAAGAAGATATCCCACTTTCTATCCAGATGATTCCAGATTAGCCTGTTCGGACATATGGCAATATCTTCATGATTCTTATCAAACCAGGATGAACCACGATCTAAGAAGCTTTATTTGGAACCACTAATCAGTGGAGAATAACCAGGAAGTTGAATAAATCTCATAGGAGTTGTGAGTAAGAAGATATCCACTTTCTATCCAGATGATTCCAGATTAGCCTGTTCGGACATATGGCAATATCTTCATGATTCTTATCAAACCAGGATGAACCACGATCTAAGAAGCTTTATTTGGAACCACTAATCAGTGGAGAATAACCAGGAAGTTGAATAAATCTCATAGGAGTTGTGAGTAAGAAGATATCCCACTTTCTATCCAGATGATTCCAGATTAGCCTGTTCGGACATATGGCAATATCTTCATGATTCTTATCAAACCAGGATGAACCACGATCTAAGAAGCTTTATTTGGAACCACTAATCAGTGGAGAATAACCAGGAAGTTGAATAAATCTCATAGGAGTTGTGAGTAAGAAGATATCCCACTTTCTATCCAGATGATTCCAGATTAGCCTGTTCGGACATATGGCAATATCTTCATGATTCTTATCAAACCAGGATGAACCACGATCTAAGAAGCTTTATTTGGAACCACTAATCAGTGGAGAATAACCAGGAAGTTGAATAAATCTCATAGGAGTTGTGAGTAAGAAGATATCCCACTTTCTATCCAGATGATTCCAGATTAGCCTGTTCGGACATATGGCAATATCTTCATGATTCTTATCAAACCAGGATGAACCACGATCTAAGAAGCTTTATTTGGAACCACTAATCAGTGGAGAATAACCAGGAAGTTGAATAAATCTCATAGGAGTTGTGAGTAAGAAGATATCCCACTTTCTATCCAGATGATTCCAGATTAGCCTGTTCGGACATATGGCAATATCTTCATGATTCTTATCAAACCAGGATGAACCACGATCTAAGAAGCTTTATTTGGAACCACTAATCAGTGGAGAATAACCAGGAAGTTGAATAAATCTCATAGGAGTTGTGAGTAAGAAGATATCCCACTTTCTATCCAGATGATTCCAGATTAGCCTGTTCGGACATATGGCAATATCTTCATGATTCTTATCAAACCAGGATGAACCACGATCTAAGAAGCTTTATTTGGAACCACTAATCAGTGGAGAATAACCAGGAAGTTGAATAAATCTCATAGGAGTTGTGAGTAAGAAGATATCCCACTTTCTATCCAGATGATTCCAGATTAGCCTGTTCGGACATATGGCAATATCTTCATGATTCTTATCAAACCAGGATGAACCACGATCTAAGAAGCTTTATTTGGAACCACTAATCAGTGGAGAATAACCAGGAAGTTGAATAAATCTCATAAGTGTTGTGAGCAAGAAGATATCCCACCTTCTATCCAGATGATTCCAGATTAGCCTGTTCGGACATATGCCATTATCTTCATGATTCTTATCAAACCAGGATGAACCACGATCTAAGAAGCTTTATTTGGAACCACTAATCAGTGGAGAATAACCAGGAAGTTGAATAAATCTCATAGGAGTTGTGAGTAAGAAGATATCCCACTTTCTATCCAGATGATTCCAGATTAGCCTGTTCGGACATATGGCAATATCTTCATGATTCTTATCAAACCAGGATGAACCACGATCTAAGAAGCTTTATTTGGAACCACTAATCAGTGGAGAATAACCAGGAAGTTGAATAAATCTCATAGGAGTTGTGAGTAAGAAGATATCCCACTTTCTATCCAGATGATTCCAGATTAGCCTGTTCGGACATATGGCAATATCTTCATGATTCTTATCAAACCAGGATGAACCACGATCTAAGAAGCTTTATTTGGAACCACTAATCAGTGGAGAAACCAGGAAGTTGAATAAATCTCATAGGAGTTGTGAGTAAGAAGATATCCCACTTTCTATCCAGATGATTCCAGATTAGCCTGTTCGGACATATGGCAATATCTTCATGATTCTTATCAAACCAGGATGAACCACGATCTAAGAAGCTTTATTTGGAACCACTAATCAGTGGAGAATAACCAGGAAGTTGAATAAATCTCATAGGAGTTGTGAGTAAGAAGATATCCCACTTTCTATCCAGATGATTCCAGATTAGCCTGTTCGGACATATGGCAATATCTTCATGATTCTTATCAAACCAGGATGAACCACGATCTAAGAAGCTTTATTTGGAACCACTAATCAGTGGAGAATAACCAGGAAGTTGAATAAATCTCATAGGAGTTGTGAGTAAGAAGATATCCCACTTTCTATCCAGATGATTCCAGATTAGCCTGTTCGGACATATGGCAATATCTTCATGATTCTTATCAAACCAGGATGAACCACGATCTAAGAAGCTTTATTTGGAACCACTAATCAGTGGAGAATAACCAGGAAGTTGAATAAATCTCATAGGAGTTGTGAGTAAGAAGATATCCCACTTTCTATCCAGATGATTCCAGATTAGCCTGTTCGGACATATGGCAATATCTTCATGATTCTTATCAAACCAGGATGAACCACGATCTAAGAAGCTTTATTTGGAACCACTAATCAGTGGAGAATAACCAGGAAGTTGAATAAATCTCATAGGAGTTGTGAGTAAGAAGATATCCCACTTTCTATCCAGATGATTCCAGATTAGCCTGTTCGGACATATGCCAATATCTTCATGATTCTTATCAAACCAGGATGAACCACGATCTAAGAAGCTTTATTTGGAACCACTAATCAGTGGAGAATAACCAGGAAGTTGAATAAATCTCATAGGAGTTGTGAGTAAGAAGATATCCCACTTTCTATCCAGATGATTCCAGATTAGCCTGTTCGGACATATGGCAATATCTTCATGATTCTTATCAAACCAGGATGAACCACGATCTAAGAAGCTTTATTTGGAACCACTAATCAGTGGAGAATAACCAGGAAGTTGAATAAATCTCATAGGAGTTGTGAGTAAGAAGATATCCCACTTTCTATCCAGATGATTCCAGATTAGCCTGTTCGGACATATGGCAATATCTTCATGATTCTTATCAAACCAGGATGAACCACGATCTTGTTGAAATGTGGTGAGATTATATGAGGAGGTTTATGATAATAAAGAAGAGATGAGAAGAAGTTTAAGTTGTGAAAAGTTACCATGCAGTAAAAATAAAGTTACTGCATGGTAAATGGTAAAAAGGAGAGTGTGAAGGTAAAAGGAGAAGAGTGAAAGACTTGGATTGAGAAGGAAGGTGTGTATAGTGAACTGATCACTACACCATATGGCGCGCCACTCTCTTGACCGTTTATGGATAAGGTGCAGCTATGAACAGGCTGTAAAGAGAGAGCAAGCATGTGGTTAATCTCAGCCAAGTATTCAAAAGAGAGTCTCACTTCTTCTTGACTTCACATGCTTCTAATAGTCTCATTAGCTTGCGCAAACCCTTGTAATCTCTTCTATATATATGTTGTGACCTTCTCATTAATAAGATACACTCTTTGATACTCTTTCTCTCTCGATCTCAACATGTTACTATTTACTATTGAATCTGGAAACACAATCTCTCATATTTGACTCGGATTCTCTTCTATTCTCTCTTAATCTCTCATCAATCTCTCAATACTATTTCTATTCTCTAAAATCTCATGGTATCAGAGCCAGGTTGGCTTTGGTATTGAGAGAAACCTCTTTTTCATTCCGCAAATCTTGTGTTCTTGTTGCCTTTCTATCTCTCTTGTGTTCTTGGTGATCCGGGAAGACTTGTTACTATACTGAAGGTTATTGGAAGCTTGTCCGAGAGTCTGTGTAGTCTTGAGGTTGAGTTCTGGTGGTTGTTCAAGTGTGGTTGCAAGATAGAAGCTTTTCAGGTCGCGTGTGATACAAGCAAGAGAAGATGGAGGGAAACAACTTCAGCAAGCTCGTTACAGTTCCGGTTCAACTCAAGGGAGGTTCAAACTATCTCTTGTGGTCTAGGTTGGTGAAAACCGCCATTGGAAGGCTAGGGCTATGGGATCACATCACTGATGATGGACCAAAGCCAGTGGCAAAGCAAACTGAAGAAGGTGAGAAGGGAAAAGCTCTCGCGGATGCTGAGGAGAAGAAGTGGATCCAAGAGGACTTGATGGTGCTTTCCGTGCTGCAAGGATCTCTAGAGGTGCCTCTCCTTGAAGCCTACAGCTACTGCGAGACTCCCAAACACCTATGGGATACTCTCATGAAGACTTTTGGAAATGTTTCCAACATTAGCCGTGTGTTTGAGCTAAAGAGAGCTATTAACTCCATGAAGCAAGATGGAGGGGAACTCACCAAACACATGGGGAAGTTTGGATCTTTATGGTCTGAGCTTGAAAGCTTAAGACCCAACACCACTGACATGTCGGCTCTCATGGAGAGAAGAGAACAAGATCAGGTGTTTGGGCTATTGATGACACTTGATCCTTGCTACAAAGATGTCATCAAGCATATCTTGAGGTCGCCTACTCTCCCATCAATGGAGGAAGTGTGTGCACAACTTCAGAAGGAGGAGGGATCACTTGGTCTCTTTGGAGGAAAGGGTGAGCTTACTATGGCTCATCAAGCCGAGGAGATGCAAGCTAACAAGGCTGCATACAATGGCAAGAAGTATGAGAAGTATGAAGGGAGCTGTGAGCATTGCAAGAAGTCTGGTCATAAGAAGAGTCAGTGTTGGTTACTCCATCCCCACCTGAAGCCGAGCAAGTTCAACAAGGATAGAGAAGCCAAGGCAAACCTTTCTACTGAAGCAAATGGTGCTGGTTCATCCGGGGCTAGTCCAAATGTGAATGTGGGTGAAAGTGAAGGAAGAGCTATGGCTTCTCATCAGCTAAGTGGCAAGGGATTGGACCAGGAGATGATCACTAAGGCTGACATTGCATCTCTCATCCGAGCTCTTAAGGAGTCTGGTAACAAAAATGACCATACTCTTGGTTACTCTTATGCTGCTCATACATTGCCTATTACAATGCCTAATGTCTCGGATAAGATATTAGGACTGCTAGGAAGCATCATGAAAGGAAATGAATCATCTAGGACTAATGTTGCTAGTAATGTGCATAAACCATTGATCATTGATTCTGGTGCATCTCATCACATGATTAGTGATGTTAAGTTGATAAAAGACATTGAACCTGCTCATGGCCATGTTATGATTGCAAATGGTGATAGGATTCCTATTAGAGGCATTGGTAAACTGAAACTGTTTAATAAGGATTCTAAAGCCTTTTTCATGCCTGAGTTCACTTCAAATCTTTTATCTGTGAAAAAATGCACTAATGATCTTCAATGTAATGTTATCTTTAGTCCTAATGATGTGAAGTTTCAGGATATTAAAAGCAGTAAGTTGATTGGGCAAGGAGCTACCAAAGGAGACCTCTATATGCTGGAAGACCTTGATCCCATTTCTAGTTCTTTTGTTTCTTTTAATTCTGTTTCTTCCCTCAGTAAGGATGCATTGTGGCATGCTAGACTAGGTCATCCTCATGATAGGGCTTTAAGCATTATGTTACCAGGTGTCATGTTTAAGAATAATGAGTGTGAGGCATGTATTTTGGGTAAACATTGTAAGACTGTGTTTCAAAGATCTTCTACTATCTATGAAAGTTGTTTTGATTTGATTCATTCTGATGTTTGGACTGCTCCTTGTTTGTCCCGAGATGGTTTTAGATATTATGTCACATTCATTGATGAAAAATCCAAATACACCTGGTTAACTCTCATTAAAACAAAGGATAGGGTTCTTGATGCATTTAAAAATTTTCAAAGCTATGTAACTAACCATTATCATGCCAAGATTAAGATTTTCAGGTCTGATAATGGAGGAGAGTATACAAGCCATGCATTTCGAGATCACCTAGCTCATCATGGGATTTTGCATCAAACTAGCTGCCCTTATACACCACAACAGAATGGTGTAGCTGAGAGGAAGAACAGGCACCTCATGGAGGTGGCTCGGTCACTAATGTTCCATAAGAGTGTTCCAAAGAGGTATTGGAGTGATGCTGTTATATCTGCTTGTTATCTGATCAACAGGGTTCCAACCAGAATACTTCAAGATCAATCTCCATTTGAGGTTCTCAACAAGAGTAAACCAAGCCTGGATCATCTAAGGACATTTGGGTGTGTGTGCTATGTATTAGTACCCGGGGAGCTGAGAAACAAACTAGAAGCAAAGAGCACCAAGGCTATGCTTATTGGTTACTCAACTAGTCAGAAAGGATACAAGTGCTTTGATCCTGATGCTAGAAGAGTCTTGGTGTCTCGGGATGTCAAGTTTATGGAGGAGCAAGGGTACTATGATGGGAAGAATTGGGAAGAACTAGAGGATCTATCTCAACCATCAGACAGAGCTGCTAGCTTGAGAAACATTTTTGAGGGTCTTGGCATTGGAGTGTCCCAGGATCAGAGTAGGCAACAAGAACCTACACCAGTTACTGCTGAAGAACCATCCCACTTTGAACATGAGGGGGGAAGTGAATCAGAAGCAAGAAGTCAAGAAGATCAAGGCATTGGAGCTGGAGGTCTAGAAGAACAAAGCTCTGATTCTCCTGTCCAAAGTGGAGAGGATTCAGCAAGAAGAGATCAGGAAGCTGGAGAACCAGTTCAGATACAAGAAGAAGAAGCTAGTGAGGAACAAGCATCAGTTCCTTTGAGAAGAAGCACACGGGTGAGGAGAGATGCTTCCAACTGGGTAAACACAAGAGTGTACTACAATGCCCAGGCTGTGGAGCATCCCTCTCAAGCTGTGTGTTCCTTTGCTGAGTTCCCGGAAGAACATTGTGCCTTTCAAGTAAGCTTAGATGAGAGCTATGTGCCAAGAAGCTATGAAGAAGCAATGTTGATTCAAGAGTGGAGGGATTCAGTCAATGCTGAGGCAGATGCCATGATCAAGAATGATACATGGTATGAAAGCAAGTTACCTAAAGGGAAGAGAGCAGTATCATGCAAATGGATCTTTACCATAAAGTATCTACCTAATGGTAAGATAGATAGGAGGAAGACTAGACTGGTGGCAAGAGGTTTTACACAAACCTATGGTGAAGATTACATAGATACATTTGCTCCAGTCGCCAAGCTCCATACTATCAGAGTAGTGCTATCCCTTGCGGTCAACCTTGAGTGGGATCTATGGCAAATGGATGTGAAGAATGCCTTTCTTCAGGGGGAGCTTGAAGATGAAGTCTACATGTTACCACCACCAGGAATGGAAGGGATGGTAAAACCAGGGAATGTATTAAGACTGAAGAAAGCTATCTATGGGTTGAAGCAATCACCAAGAGCTTGGTATCACAAGCTCAGCACCACTCTAAATGGTAAAGGGTTCAGAAAGTGTGAGTTGGATCACACACTCTTCACCCTGGTTACACCAGGAGGTATTATTGTCATTCTTGTATATGTTGATGATATTATCATCACTGGTTCTGATAAAACAGGTATACAAGAGACTAAGGAGTATCTCAAGTCTGTCTTTGACATAAAAGACTTGGGAGAGATGAAATATTTTCTTGGGATTGAGTTGTGCAGGTCTAAGGAAGGCCTATTTATATCTCAAAGAAAATATGCACTTGATCTTTTGAAAGATGCAGGTGCTTATGGAGGAAAGACAGCAAAGATGCCCATGGAAGATGGGTACAAGATTCCAAGAGAAGGGGAGATGGAAGATAGCAAGCCATTTCATGATCCCAAGTTGTATAGGAAGCTTGTGGGGAAGCTGATCTACCTTACTATCACTCGGCCAGACATATGCTTTGCAGTGAATCAAGTCAGCCAGCATATGCAACAACCAAAGGAGCATCATTGGAGAATGGTGGAGAGAGTGCTCATGTATCTCAATGGAACTCAAGGTCTAGGAGTGTGGATGGGATGCAACAAGAGTACTGAAGTGGTTGGCTACTGTGATGCTGATTGGGCTGGTGATAGGAATGATAGGAAGTCTACAACTGGGTATTGTACCTTCATTGGAGGAAACATGGTCACTTGGAAGAGCAAGAAGCAGAAGGTGGTCTCCTGTTCGAGTGCTGAAGCTGAGTATAGAGCCATGCTGAAGCTTACCAATGAGTTAGTATGGATCAAAGGGATACTGAAGCACTTGGAGATTGAGCAAGCAACTCCAATGACCATGCATTGTGACAATCAAGCCGCAATACACATTGCTACCAACTCTGTGTTTCATGAGAGGACAAAACACATTGAGGTTGATTGTCACAAGGTAAGGCAGATGATAGTCTTGGGAGTGATCTTGCCATGTTATACAAGAAGTGAAGATCAGTTGGCGGATGTATTCACCAAGGCAGCAAGACAAAAGACAATGGAGTCCATACACATCAGGTTAGGACTCATTGATCTTACACCCATTCACTAGTCCCCTGATCATGAGGTCTTTACTCTTTTTCCCTCATCAAAGTTTTGTCCCAATGGGTTTTCTTTGGTGAGGTTTTTAATGAGGAAGATCTCATGGTCCTTCCAAGCTCGACTTGTTCCACATGGTCAAGCTTGAGGGGGAGTGTTGAAATGTGGTGAGATTATATGAGGAGGTTTATGATAATAAAGAAGAGATGAGAAGAAGTTTAAGTTGTGAAAAGTTACCATGCAGTAAAAATAAAGTTACTGCATGGTAAATGGTAAAAAGGAGAGTGTGAAGGTAAAAGGAGAAGAGTGAAAGACTTGGATTGAGAAGGAAGGTGTGTATAGTGAACTGATCACTACACCATATGGCGCGCCACTCTCTTGACCGTTTATGGATAAGGTGCAGCTATGAACAGGCTGTAAAGAGAGAGCAAGCATGTGGTTAATCTCAGCCAAGTATTCAAAAGAGAGTCTCACTTCTTCCCTTGACTTCACATGCTTCTAATAGTCTCATTAGCTTGCGCAAACCCTTGTAATCTCTTCTATATATATGTTGTAACCTTCTCATTAATAAGATTTACACTCTTTGATACTTTCTCTCTCGATCTCAACATGTTACTATTTACTATTAAATCTGGAAACACAATCTCTCATATTTGACTTGGATTCTCTTCTATTCTCTCTTAATCTCTCATCAATCTCTCAATACTAGTTCTATTCTCTAAAATCTCACTAAGAAGCTTTCTTTGGAACCACTAATCAGTGGAGAATAACCAGGAAGTTGAATAAATCTCATAGGAGTTGTGAGTAAGAAGATATCCCACTTTCTATCCAGATGATTCCAGATTAGCCTGTTCGGAATATGGCAATATCTTCATGATTCTTATCAAACCAGGATGAACCACGATCTAAGAAGCTTTATTTGGAACCACTAATCAGTGGAGAATAACCAGGAAGTTGAATAAATCTCATAAGAGTTGTGAGCAAGAAGATATCCCACCTTCTATCCAGATGATTCCAGATTAGCCTGTTCGGACATATGCCATTATCTTCATGATTCTTATCAAACCAGGATGAACACGATCTAAGAAGCTTTATTTGGAACCACTAATCAGTGGAGAATAACCAGGAAGTTGAATAAATCTCATAGGAGTTGTGAGTAAGAAGATATCCCACTTTCTATCCAGATGATTCCAGATTAGCCTGTTCGGACATATGGCAATATCTTCATGATTCTTATCAAACCAGGATGAACCACGATCTAAGAAGCTTTATTTGGAACCACTAATCAGTGGAGAATAACCAGGAAGTTGAATAAATCTCATAGGAGTTGTGAGTAAGAAGATATCCCACCTTTCTATCCAGATGATTCCAGATTAGCCTGTTCGGACATATGCAATATCTTCATGATTCTTATCAAACCAGGATGAACCACGATCTAAGAAGCTTTATTTGGAACCACTAATCAGTGGAGAATAACCAGGAAGTTGAATAAATCTCATAGGAGTTTGTGAGTAAGAAGATATCCCACTTTCTATCCAGATGATTCCAGATTAGCCTGTTCGGACATATGGCAATATCTTCATGATTCTTATAAAACCAGGATGAACCACGATCTAAGAAGCTTTATTGGAACCACTAATCAGTGGAGAATAACCAGGAAGTTGAATAAATCTCATAGGAGTTGTGAGTAAGAAGATATCCCACTTTTCTATCCAGATGATTCCAGATTAGCCTGTTCGGACATATGGCAATATCTTCATGATTCTTATCAAACCAGGTGAACCACGATCTAAGAAGCTTATTTGGAACCACTAATCAGTGGAGAATAACCAGAAGTGAATAATCTCATAGGAGTTGTGAGTAGA
>NW_026618849.1:0-10613 GCF_000801105.2 Raphanus sativus
CCTTGGTTGAGAGCGCCAATGGCCCTTTTCACTTCAAATACTCTAGTGAGGTTGGAAACATTTCCATACACTTTGTAGAGAGTATCCCACAGCTGCTTGGTAGTCTCACAGTATGAGTAAGACTCCATTATTGCTGGTTCAAGAGAGCTGAGGAGAGCTGAGAGCACCATGAGATCTTCTTGATTCCATTTGTCTTCATCAGCTATCACCACCACCTCTTTTCCATCTTCTCCTTGAGTGGTTTGTTTTGGAGTAGCCTCTGTTGTGGCATACTTCCATAAACCTCTTCCACCAAGAGCTCTCTTCACCATCCTTGCCCAAAAGAGGTAGTTAACCCCCTTCAAGGTCACAGGTATGTTGAGATGTTTGTTGTTGTTGTTGTTGCTTTCTTCCATTTTCTTCAACTCGCCAAGAACACTTCAAGAACAGGAGAGAGAAATTTTTGAAAGAAAGAGATTTAAAACAAGAACAGAGTGTTTGCGGAAGTTAGATTTGGTTTGAAGAGCTTTGTTGCTCTGATACCATGTGATTTTATGAAGATTAAAAGAGGTTTGTGATGAGAATTAAGAACAAGTGTGAGTAATTAGTATCAAACCGAGAGAGAGAGAGAGAGAGAGATAAGAGAGAGAGGAGTGTTGCGAGAGTTTAAGAGAGAAAGAGATAAGAGGAATTCATATTTCCTTAGATTGATTAATTGTGTGATACAACCTATTTAAAGGCAAACAAGACATTGCAACTTGCAATGAGGTAAATAATAAACAATGAGAGGAAGTACAGAAAAGATTAAACAATGAGGAGTGAGTTCTGGCGTGGTCAGGCTCGTGCAGCTGAGGGAAAGTGACAGCTCCCAACGGTTCACTCTGCCTTGATCTTCCTTAGCCAGCCCGTGACTCTTCTCCAACGTCTCTCTTCTCTTTGTGTCGACATCCTTCACATTTCTAGTACATTTAAATCATGTGCTTCTTATGTCTAAGTCCTCAACGTGCCTTGCAAGCCACGTTAGGGTAGATCACACATGTTGCACTAAAACTGCACCATTGATCATTCTCATGCATGTCTTGTTCTCTCCTTCATAGTCTTGTATCTTGCTTCATGTCAACACACATCTCCATAGTCCTGTAATATGTACTCAAAACCACTCGGTAACTCCGGTGCAATGTCAGAAAAAGTTAGTAAAGCTCCCTTAAAAACAAACAAGATCATAGATTGGTTCAAGTGTGCTGCTTTCCGGAGATCACTAGATTTAGCACTTAGAAGAATACCTTTTATTTGTTTCTCTGATGCTGGTACCTTGTCCTTGTCTTCTTTCCTCCTAAGTTTGAGTTGGACTTGATCATGGTGTACTTCTTGTGGTGAGAGAGGAGCAAGAACAATCTTCTTATCTCTGTGAGTGAATGAGTGGCGATTAGTAAAGCCATCATGAATCACCTTTTTGTCATATTGCCATGGCTTCCCTAGCAGGATGTGACTTGTGTCCATAGGTAGGACATCACAAACAATCTCATCTTGGTACCTCCCAATAGTAATAGGGACCATTACTTGCTCAGTCACCTTCAGTTCCCCTTGATCATTCAACCACTGAAGTAGATAAGGCCTAGGATGCTTTCCAGTCTTCAACCCAAGCTTTTCCACAAGCGCCTCACTTGCAACGTTGGTACAACTCCCACCATCAATAACCAAACTACAGACCTTGTCATAGACTGTGCAGCGAGTGTGGAAGAGATTTTCTCTTTGATCAGTCTCCTCTGGTTTGAACTGGACTTGAAGAGATCTTCTTGCAACCAGGAGCTGTCCGTTAACTGGATAATCAATCTGTTCTTCCTCTGATGCAACAGCTGGTTCTTCTTCTGAAACGACTTCACCATTATCTAAGAGGATCATGACTTTCTTGTTAGTACACTCATTGGCATAATGCCCAATGCCATGGCACTTGAAACACTTCACATCTCTGGATCTCGTGGTGGTTGATTTTCCCTTATCATCCTGCTGACTTCCCTTGAGATCTTCCTTCTTCATCCATGGTTTCTCTTCTTTGGTAGTGGTCGGCTTGTAGTTGTTGCCATAGGAGCCCTTGGTTGGATTCTTCCTCTTTAGCTGTTGTTCTATAAGGATGGACTTGTGTAACAACTCAAAGATATCCTCATACTCATACATCTCTATGCGATCCTGAATGTCTCTGCTCAACCCAGCCTGGAAACGTGCCATGGTAGCCTCAGCTGATTCAGCTACTCCACCCTTAAGCATAAGAGTTTCCATCTCCTGATAGTATTCTTCTACTCCCCTCGTGCCTTGGGTAAGTCTCCTGAGTTTTTGATGCACCTCTTTCCCATAATAACTTGGCACAAAACGTTTCTTCATAAGAGTCTTGAGTTCATACCAGGATGCAACTTGTGCTTCTCCAGTCCTCCTTCTTGTAGTAACAATCTGATCCCACCAATGCAAGGCATAACCATTGAACTCAGTTACAGCAAGCCTCACCTTCTTCTTTTCCGAATAATCTTGGCAGTCAAACACCAATTCAATCTTCTTCTCCCAATCAAGATAGTCATCAGGGTTGCTAGTGCCTCCAAATAATAGAAACTCTCCCGAGGATTACACTCGAAGGTTGGTGATGGATAGACTTTGATCGAGAAAACGACCAAAGGAAGGTGGAATGGATGATGAATTGAAGTCGAAGATGGAAGATGAACTTCAGAGACTGATTTGCGGATGAATCAATCCCTTGTGTAGAAGTGTCTATGATCGAGCAGGTCACCGCTCAGACGTGATCACTAGACGGGTTGCTTTCGGGAATTCCTCCCCTAGCATTACGATGTTCCAAAGAACAAAGGATTCAACGAATCTAAAAGTAGTTTTTATTAAAAAGGTTGAATGAATAAAACAATACATTAGCAAGCCTTTATATAATAGGCTGTAGATAGAAATAAATATTCTAGTCAATCCTAGAAACTATAAAGCTCTTAAAACCATGAAGACTTGACTAGGAATATTGACTTGACCAAAGACCAAGACTCTTGACTAAATTTCGAAAGTTGTGATCGCAAAACTCTTCGGCTGGTCACGCCCTTTTGCATGGTCGTCGGTCTTTGAATTACCGTCAGATTGATATATTATTCCGCCATAGCTTCTATTTTCTTTTTGGGCCCTTCTTCTTTGGACTGAAGCATGATCATGAGCACATTTTTAGTAAATCTTCAAGCCCATGTTGCTTAAACCAAACCCATAAGCTAAACCCTCAACTGATGATATTTTGTTGTTGAATAGGGTTACATCATCCCCTCCTCCTTTAAAACGATTTGCCCTCAAATCCGTCATAATGTTTGGTCAAAGATCGCACATGTCACCGTGCAGAATTGATCCATGACACCAGCCTTCGAGAATTCCTCCTCTAGCAAAAACACTACGAAAGATGATTGAGCTGTCTCGGTTTAACTTCAGATTGGATGATCTCTTGGTTTCTCGTAGAACTCTTTTTTTTGTTTTTTTTTTGTAGAAGATGGAAAGATGAGAATGATGGATGACAGAAACGAACACCAAACCCTCAAGTGGCTCTGATACCAAATAATAGAAACTCTCCCGAGGATTACACTCGAAGGTTGGTGATGGATAGACTTTGATCGAGAAAACGACCAAAGGAAGGTGGAATGGATGATGAATTGAAGTCGAAGATGGAAGATGAACTTCAGAGACTGATTTGCGGATGAATCAATCCCTTGTGTAGAAGTGTCTATGATCGAGCAGGTCACCGCTCAGACGTGATCACTAGACGGGTTGCTTTCGGGAATTCCTCCCCTAGCATTACGATGTTCCAAAGAACAAAGGATTCAACGAATCTAAAAGTAGTTTTTATTAAAAAGGTTGAATGAATAAAACAATACATTAGCAAGCCTTTATATAATAGGCTGTAGATAGAAATAAATATTCTAGTCAATCCTAGAAACTATAAAGCTCTTAAAACCATGAAGACTTGACTAGGAATATTGACTTGACCAAAGACCAAGACTCTTGACTAAATTTCGAAAGTTGTGATCGCAAAACTCTTCGGCTGGTCACGCCCTTTTGCATGGTCGTCGGTCTTTGAATTACCGTCAGATTGATATATTATTCCGCCATAGCTTCTATTTTCTTTTTGGGCCCTCTTCTTTGGACTGAAGCATGATCATGACACATTTTTTAGTAAATCTTCAAGCCCATGTTGCTTAAAACCAAACCCATAATAAACCCCCCCTCAACTGATGATAATTTTGTGTTGAATAGGGTTATAACATCAATCTTATCAACCAGGATGAACCACGATCTAAGAAGCTTTATTTGGAACCACTAATCAGTGGAGAATAACCAGGAGTTGAATAAATCTCATAGGAGTTGTGATTAAGAAGATATCCCACTTTCTATCCAGATGATTCCAGATTAGCCTGTTCGGACATATGGCAAATCTTCATGATTCTTATCAAACCAGGATGAACCAATATATAAAAGCTTGATTGGGAACCACTAATCAGTGGAGAATAACCAGGAAGTTAAATAAATCTCATAGGAGTTGTGAGTAAGAAGATATACCACTTTCTATCCAGATGATTCCAGATTAGCCTGTTCGGACATATGGCAATATCTTCATGATTCTTATCAAACCAGGATGAACCACGATCTAAGAAGCTTTATTTGGAACCACTAATCAGTGGAGAATAACCAGGAAGTTGAATAAATCTCATAAGTGTTGTGAGCAAGAAGATATCCCCCTTCTATCCAGATGATTCCAGATTAGCCTGTTCGGACATATGCCATTATCTTCATGATTCTTATCAAACCAGGATGAACCACGATCTAAGAAGCTTTATTTGGAACCACTAATCAGTGGAGAATAACCAGGAAGTTGAATAAATCTCATAGGAGTTGTGAGTAAGAAGATATCCCACTTTCTATCCAGATGATTCCAGATTAGCCTGTTCGGACATATGGCAATATCTTCATGATTCTTATCAAACCAGGATGAACCACGATCTAAGAAGCTTTATTTGGAACCACTAATCAGTGGAGAATAACCAGGAAGTTGAAATAAATCTCATAAGTGTTGTGAGTAAGAAGATATCCCACCTTCTATCCAGATGATTCCAGATTAGCCTGTTCGGACATATGCCATTATCTTCATGATTCTTATCAAACCAGGATGAACCACGATCTAAGAAGCTTTATTTGGAACCACTAATCAGTGGAGAATAACCAGGAAGTTGAATAAATCTCATAGGAGTTGTGATAAAGAAGATATCCCACTTTCTATCCAGATGATTCCAGATTAGCCTGTTCGGACATATGCAATATCTTCATGATTCTTATCAAACCAGGATGAACCACGATCTAAGAAGCTTTATTTGGAACCACTAATCAGTGGAGAATAACCAGGAAGTTGAATAAATCTCATAAGTGTTGTGAGCAAGAAGATATCCCACCTTTCTATCCAGATGATTCTAGATTAGCCTGTTCGGACATATGCCATTATCTTCATGATTCTTATCAAACCAGGATGAACCACGATCTAAGAAGCTTTATTTGGAACCACTAATCAGTGGAGAATAACCAGGAAGTTGAATAAATCTCATAGGAGTTGTGAGCAAGAAGATATCCCACCTTTTATCCAGATGATTCCAGATTAGCCTGTTCGGACATATGGCAATATCTTCATGATTCTTATCAAACCAGGATGAACCACGATCTAAGAAGCTTTATTTGGAACCACTAATCAGTGGAGAATAACCAGGAAGTTGAATAAATCTCATAGGAGTTGTGAGTAAGAAGATATCCCACTTTCTATCCAGATGATTCCAGATTAGCCTGTTCGGACATATGCCAATATCTTCATGATTCTTATCAAACCAGGATGAACCAATATATAAGAAGCTTTATTTGGAACCACTAATCAGTGGAGAATAACCAGGAAGTTGAATAAATCTCATAGGAGTTGTGAGTAAGAAGATATCCCACTTTATCCAGATGATTCCAGATTAGCCTGTTCGGACATATGGCAATATCTTCATGATTCTTATCAAACCAGGATGAACCACGATCTAAGAAGCTTTATTTGGAACCACTAATCAGTGGAGAATAACCAGGAAGTTGAATAAATCTCATAGGAGTTGTGAGTAAGAAGATATCCCACTTTCTATCCAGATGATTCCAGATTAGCCTGTTCGGACATATGGCAATATCTTCATGATTCTTATCAAACCAGGATGAACCACGATCTAAGAAGCTTTATTTGGAACCACTAATCAGTGGAGAATAACCAGGAAGTTGAATAAATCTCATAGGAGTTGTGAGTAAGAAGATATCCCACTTTCTATCCAGATGATTCCAGATTAGCCTGTTCGGACATATGGCAATATCTTCATGATTCTTATCAAACCAGGATGAACCACGATCTAAGAAGCTTTATTTGGAACCACTAATCAGTGGAGAATAACCAGGAAGTTGAATAAATCTCATAGGAGTTGTGAGTAAGAAGATATCCCACTTTCTATCCAGATGATTCCAGATTAGCCTGTTCGGACATATGGCAATATCTTCATGATTCTTATCAAACCAGGATGAACCACGATCTAAGAAGCTTTATTTGGAACCACTAATCAGTGGAGAATAACCAGGAAGTTGAATAAATCTCATAGGAGTTGTGAGTAAGAAGATATCCCACTTTCTATCCAGATGATTCCAGATTAGCCTGTTCGGACATATGGCAATATCTTCATGATTCTTATCAAACCAGGATGAACCACGATCTAAGAAGCTTTATTTGGAACCACTAATCAGTGGAGAATAACCAGGAAGTTGAATAAATCTCATAGGAGTTGTGAGTAAGAAGATATCCCACTTTCTATCCAGATGATTCCAGATTAGCCTGTTCGGACATATGGCAATATCTTCATGATTCTTATCAAACCAGGATGAACCACGATCTAAGAAGCTTTATTTGGAACCACTAATCAGTGGAGAATAACCAGGAAGTTGAATAAATCTCATAGGAGTTGTGAGTAAGAAGATATCCCACTTTCTATCCAGATGATTCCAGATTAGCCTGTTCGAACATATGGCAATATCTTCATGATTCTTATCAAACCAGGATGAACCACGATCTAAGAAGCTTTATTTGGAACCACTAATCAGTGGAGAATAACCAGGAAGTTGAATAAATCTCATAGGAGTTGTGAGTAAGAAGATATCCCACTTTCTATCCAGATGATTCCAGATTAGCCTGTTCGGACATATGCAATATCTTCATGATTCTTATCAAACCAGGATGAACCACGATCTAAGAAGCTTTATTTGGAACACTAATCAGTGGAGAATAACCAGGAAGTTGAATAAATCTCATAGGAGTTGTGAGTAAGAAGATATCCCACTTTCTATCCAGATGATTCCAGATTAGCCTGTTCGGACATATGGCAATATCTTCATGATTCTTATCAAACCAGGATGAACCACGATCTAAGAAGCTTTATTGGAACCACTAATCAGTGGAGAATAACCAGGAAGTTGAATAAATCTCATAGGAGTTGTGAGTAAGAAGATATCCCACTTTCTATCCAGATGATTCCAGATTAGCCTGTTCGGACATATGCAATATCTTCATGATTCTTATCAAACCAGGATGAACCACGATCTAAGAAGCTTTATTTGGAACCACTAATCAGTGGAGAATAACCAGGAAGTTGAATAAATCTCATAAGTGTTGTGAGCAAGAAGATATCCCACCTTCTATCCAGATGATTCTAGATTTGCCTGTTCGGACATATGCATTATCTTTCATGATTCTTATCAAACAAGGATGAACCACGATCTAAGAAGCTTTATTTGGAACCACTAATCAGTGGAGAATAACCAGGAAGTTGAATAAATCTCAATAGTAAAAAAAAAATCAGTTGTGAGTAAAAAGATATCTAAACACGACCCTAGGATGAACTCTGGATGATATTGGATAGATCCTTGCAAAGATGAATCAAAACTCAATCTTCCAAGGCTTGTGGATGCGATTGGTGACACAAAGAGATGCGGATGACTCTTTGATACTACTAGACAACTACTTTAGATATGACACACTAAGGAGAAGTCCTTAGACTCTGGATATGACACACCAGAACTCTCGAACTCTTGTTGATAGCAATAAGAGAAGAGAAAGGTTTTTAGGTTAAAGATGATGATCTATTAGACTTGCTCGACCAGATATATAGTGAGAACCTTGTTACATGCACAAGGTCTCGGAAACAACTACTAGTCATAAAGGAACAGGCTCCCTTTGACTTGTGTAAACGAAATAAAAAGCATAGTCTAAGATAGAATAGATACATAATGTAGTCTGGTCCGAGAGTATCATACTAGGTGATTTGAAATAGCAAGACAAGGCCTCGTTAAAAACCTATCTTAGCAAAACCCAATGGGACAAAAACTAAGACAGGAAAAGAGCACACTTCTCTTGCTAGCCTAGATGAACTCAGCTTGATGGTATGATGACTTGAATGGTGATGAGTGGGTCTTGAAGTATCAAGCTTCCTTCAAGACTTTCTTTCTTCAAAGACTTTCTGATTAAGCCTCCAATAGCTTCCTTGAGCTTCTTTGATCTTGCACGAGTCATGGGACCTTTAGAAAGGTCTAAGGCATCTTCTTCTCAGCTGGTTGGTCCTTGTTCTTCTTGACATGATCTGGAATCATATCATTCCCTCCCTCTTGAAAAGGATTTGTCCTCAAATCTGGATCATCTGCAATAAAAGGAACCAAATCAGCAACATTAAAACTATTACTCACATCATACCTTCCCTTTAGATCAAGCTTGTAGGCATTGTTGCTAAGCTTTTCACGATCTCAAATGGTCCATCAATCCTTGGCATTAGCTTGGACTTCCTCTCGTTTGGAAATCTTTCTTTTCTAAGGTGAACCCAAACAAGATCTCCTTCTTCAAAGATCATCTCACGTCTGCCTTTGTTTGCATGCTTAGCATACAACTTTGTTTTCTCTTCAATGTTGTGGCGTGCTTGCTTATGGATCTCCTGCACCATCTCGGCCTTTCTTTTTCCATCAAAGCTAACTCTAGCACACTCAGGTAAAGGCATTAGATCCAAAGGAGAAGTGGGATTGAACCCATAAACAATTTCAAAGGGTGAAACACTTAGAAGCAGAATGCACAGCATGATTGTATGCAAATTCACAATGAGGCAAATGTTCTTCCCAAGACTTCAAGTTCTTTTTTGATGAATGCACGCAAGAGAGCTCCTAATGTTCTATTTCACTACCCTCAGTTTGACCATCAGTTTGCGATGACATGTAGTAGAAAACAACAACTTAGTTCCTAGCTTAGACCACAAAGTTTTCCAAAAGTAACTAAGGAATTTAGCATCTCTATCTGAAACAATGGTCTTAGGGCATGCCATGCAAACGAACTATCTCTTTAAAGAACAAATTAGAAACATGCAATGCATCATCAGTTTTGTGACAAGCAATAAAGTGAGCCATTTTGGAGAACCTATCAACAACTACAAAGATTGAATCCTTTCCGTGTCTATCCTAGGCAATCCAACAATAAAATCCATAGAAATGTCATTCCATGGGTGATAAGGAATAAGGAGAGGAGTAATACAAACCATGAGACTGAAACTTTGGACTTAGCTTGTTTGCAAGTTGCACATCTTTGGCATATCTTCTCTACATCTTTCTTTCATGTGAGGCCAAAAGAAATGATCCTGCAAAACCTTAGAGTCTTGGCAATACCAAAGTGTCCCATTAAGCTTCCTCCGTGAGCTTCCCTAGTAAACAACTCTCTCAATAGAACAGTTAGGTACACATAGGCGATTATCATAAAACAAATATCCTTCATGCCTAAAGTAGTGACCTTTAGCAATCTTTTCACAAGATAGAAAAGCTTCTTTAAAGTCAAGATCAGTTTCATACATCTCTTTGAATTGCTCAAATCCTAAGAGTTTAGCATCAGAGTGTTTAAGAGAAACATACCTTCGGGAGAGAGCATCAGCAACTATTTTTCTTTACCTTGTTTGTACTTGATGACATAAGGAAATGTTTCTATAAACTCAACCCATCTGGCGTGTCTCTTGCTGAGTTTGTTTTGACCCTTTAAGTACTTAAGAGACTCATGATCCGTGTGTATCACAAACTCCTTAGGCCAAAGGTAGTGTTGCCAAGGTTGGTAGAGCCCTCACAAGTGCATACAACTCCTTGTCATATGTTGCATAGTTGAGTGTAGCTCCTCCGAGCTTCTCACTGAAGTAAGCTATAGGTCTCTTATCCTGCATCAAGACAGCACCAAATACCTATACCGGAAGCATCACATTCTATCTCAAAAGTTTTTATTAAAATCTGGAAGTAAAGAAGGGGAGCATTAGTAAGCTTCTCCTTAGGCATTGAAAGGCGCTTCTTGTGCTTCTTTCCCATTTAAAGCCTACGTCCTTCTTGATGATTTCGGTTAGTGGGGCTGGCAAGAGTGCTGAAATCCCTTACAAATCTTCTGTAGAAGCCAGCAAGACCATGAAAGCTCCGGACCTCACTGATTGTCTTAGGAATGGGCCACTCTTGTATGGCCTCTTATCTTTTCTTGATCAACCTTAACTCCATCTGCA
>NW_026618850.1:0-10611 GCF_000801105.2 Raphanus sativus
ATCTAATTGGTTAAACTTTTTTCAATAGAATTAAAATTGACATAAATATTAAAACATCATCTATTATGAAGCAACAATATTTTTTATAAAATATCATCTATTATAAAACGAATAGAATACTATTTATAATTAGTATATATGTGTATAAGCTAAAAACTAAGGCTGATGTTATGCAAGGCAAACGCAGGATAGAGCGGTTATGTTGCTTCAAAGTACAAACTTTTGATGTCAGTTTCAAAGACAGATTAAAGAGTATGATATAAGTAACTCATATATTCTCTCTGTTATAGGACAAAACGACTTGAACTTTCTTTTTGATTATCGAGAATGATGATGACATTATACATTGTTTTGGTCAAATGATGATATTACATATCAACTTAATGTATTAATATTAAATAAACCAAATGCTACTACTATATATAAACAATGATGAAGAAGCAAAACTACATAATGAAAATATAATTATGGCCAACTGCCGACTCGGTTTTGGTTAATATACCAGCTTAAATGCTTGTAAAAACACATTTGATGGAGAATAAGTGTGAAAAAATACGAGTGTATACAACTGTAGAAAAATATGTAACATTCAATTCAATTTATTCTAATGTGGCTCGAAGGTGAGTAAGTGAACCGGTTAGCTGAGGTTGTTTCTGTCTACCGAATTACAATCCAGTTTGAGTTTGGGGGTGTATGTAGGTGTATGGAGACTGAATCGCTTTATTGTAGTGTGTGAGTGTAACTATTCATACCAGTTGTTTTTCTGTCAGATCTTTTCAATTTAGGACTTTAAATGATTTTGCTTTTGAAGTACGAAGAAGTTACTACATAACACATCAGTCACTGACTGCCTCAAAACCCTACGTGGCAAAACGTCATTCAGACTATATTTTCAGGTTGTGATTTATCAACAATACCACAGCCAATGAAATCCCAAACGATCATTTCATATGATTTACAGTATTAAAGTATATGAGAGAATTATTATTCTAAAAAGGTATTGCTAGGAGAAGTTGAGAACTATCAAACTGTAAGTGTCAATAAAGTTACAATTATATACTGACAAATCACACTAATTCATCTGGTCATGGTTTATTAGTTACCAAGCAATATCAATTCTATATAATTCACAGGCGTGTAAATACAAATAAGTATTATCACCTTAATTGAGTAGTTATTCAATATTCATTTTGAGGTACAAAAGAAGTATATGGACTAGAATTAACTAATTATTCATAGAAAGATAATTTGATGCGTGGCTTATAAGTTACTAATAAAACTAAGTGGATTCTCCAACAACAAGCAATTCACTTGTGTTTTGTCATGCTTATATTTAGTTACATCACGTAACCTACAGTATTTCGTTGACAAAAAAAAAAACCTACAGTATTTATTAAAATATAATTTCTCAGAGCAAAAACACCGTCCATTCTATCACGTTTAATAAGTTTCTGTTTTCTTTATATAATATTAATTTTTTTTTTGAATATTTATAACATTAAATTTTTGGTAAAGCTTATTCGTTGAAATAATGTTTATATATTGATGAGAAAAAGGTGAGATGCTAAAGAATTATGTACATTCATATCATCTCAACCTCCATCTTTTACAAATAGATAACGTGTATCATGTGGATACACATAGTTTACAATATAATATTGTTGCTGGTGAAACCTCGAGAAAACGATTGATTTAACAAAGTTTCGTCGGTTCTACATGTTTTTATTTTTAACGTGTGAATTAAGTGATGAAGTTAATGTATCTCTGTAGTTCTTAAGCTTTCTTTCTTGATACAGAGATGAAATCATCATATCGTTTTCTATTAAACCTTCGCCTTTTGTGCAGTTGTCAACAAAAAAAAGTAGCTGATCGATCAGTATTGATAAATACATGGCAAATTTTAATATAGATCATTTCATTACAGAACATAAAGAAACATGATGATTAATTTTGTATATCATAACACAAACAACATAATCTTATGCATTTTCTTTTTTCTAAATGAACTCACAACCTTGATACTTCAGGGACTAGGAGCCTAGAACATTAGGTCTAAAGAGGCCCAATGGGTGCACCGGTAATGAATCAATGGACCATGCTACTGGTAGACTAACATCATTTCTCGGCGACAACGCCAGCAAAAGGGATATTTGGAGTTATTGAAAATGAAATATATATAACAATCTTTCTAGCCCCCAAGAAAAACATGAGGCGAGAGAGAGAGACAGTACAATGTATTAATATTACTCTGCCTTGGTGATTGGAGGTACAGAGAGTTTGGTCTCGAGCATAAACGAGAGATCATGCATCTGTGAGATCAGCTCCTCCGCAACATCACTCTTTGACTTGTGAGATGTTGTTGTGCTTACAAGATCAAGTGTTTGATCTTTACCATCAGGATCACTGGTTCTGAAAACAAAGCGAAAAGAACACAAAAGAGCACAACATGTTAACTATGAAATGAAGATTGCGTACATATATTAGAGAACAAGAAGTTTAGGAGTATATAAGAAACCTCTCTAAGGTGGAGGTTCCAGAAGGCATGGCTTGGCCTCCAGTACTTTCCGGAAAGCAATCAAAAGCAAGGTCACTGCGATGGCTACTATCCCCAAACAAGTTCATTTCCGGATTCAGCTCAGCAGATGAATACACATGGTTCGTGGGAGGCTGCACAGGTGTTTGCAAAACGGTTGAGGATGTGAAAGTATCCCAAGTCCCAAAGAGATCATCTTCTTGACCTTTGCCTATGTCAGATATCACGCCTGCTGTACCAGTATTCTGCATCTCATCTTTGCTCCGCTCATTAACATCGTTCTTAACAAGCGCCAGCCCATCAAATATCTCCTCCTCTTGGGAACTTTCCATGGTTCTTGAAAGCAGATTACTAGGAGTCTTGGAGTTAACTGAGCTTGCAAAATCATTCCAGTCATCGTCACCATCATTATCATCTGTAGGTGTCTGCTCAAGGGCTTTCTTTTCACTGGTTTGCCAAAGATCATCTCCCATCCAATCAATATCCATGGATGAACTTACATTGCCTCCCACAACTTGTCCCTCATGGGAAGTCTGGTCGTTGTTTTGAGTCTTGCCAGTAACATCACCAAACAAATCATCTTGCAGCCAATCACCAGCATTGGAAACATAAGCAGTTGAAGAATCTGCTGGTTTTTCATAGAATAATTTTTTTCCGGAACCAAAGACAGAATCCATATGAGCAGACAGATCAGCCGGAGAACTTACAAACGGATCGCTACTAATCTTTTCCTGGGAGACAGATTGAAAGTCAGAATCCCACGTAGAAGAAGAGGCAACAACCTTGTCATCGAAAGACTTGATCCCAGCATTTGACGATAATGCTGCCTCAAACAAACCAAAATCTTCATCCTCTTTAGAATCACTATTTCTCTGACCATCTCCACCACCCTCGAACAAACCAAGATTAGCATCCGCTTTCAAAGCACTATTTCTCTGAGCGTCTTTACCCTGAAACAAACCAAAACTCTCATCGTCTCTGAAAGAACTATCTCTCTGAGCATCTTTCCCCTCAAAGAAACCAAAACTCTCAGTGTTTTCAGAAGAACTAGTCCTCTGCTCATCTCTCCCCTCAAACAGGCTAAGGCTTTCACCCTCTTTAACAGGGTGCTGCACATCTTTTTCCTCAAAGAACCCAAAGTTCCCCTGCTCTGCTAAAGAAACACCATCCTGAGCATCTCGTCCCGCAAACAAACTAAGATTCTCATGTTCTCCAGATGTAACAATCTTCTGCGCATCTTTTTCACTCTTCTGTGATTCAGAAACTCCCTGACTCTTTACACCATCATCAAATAAGCTAAGACTACGTGGATCCTTAAAATCATCCTCCTCAGGTTTGCTCTCTACCGTATCCACTTTAGAAAGATCATCAACACTAATCCCTCCTAAATCCAAACGGTTCTTCTTCCGCATTGATTGTCCATCATCAACTCCATTGTTTAAAGTCTCTCCTTCTCTTGCAATCCATTGTACTCCAAAATCAAGAAACTCAGACAGAGCAATCCCCTTTGCCACAGGCACCTTAGCTCCCATTCTTGATCCATTCGCCTCCTTGAGTGGCTCTACCATCTCCTGCATAATGAAGTTTACAATATCACAAGGCAAGATCATTGAAATTCAATTTTCTCAGCAATGCACAATCAACAGAGCGTTTGAACGATGAGATTCGATTGTTTATTTACCGATCCGTCCAGATCGAGAGAGCTGAGAAACCATTTGTAACCACAAGTGGATGTGAACTTGATTGGATCAGGAGGATTCTCGCTCGTGCGTTGCTGCTTGCCGCAGAAAACGCAGATCAGAGACTCGATCCCTCGCAGAAGCTTTCCTTTGCAGTTACGGCAACGGAGGAGGTGAGGAGCCGAAGCGTCGAGCTCCGCGATTGCCTCCGGAGCTGTGGGAAGGGTAATGAGGGTAGAGGAATCCGTGTAATCGCCGAGAGAGGAGAGCTTGGCCTCGTTTCGAAGCGAGACCTTGAGTCGGTTGATCAGATCCAACGAGATCTCCGTCGCCATTTCGTAAGGAATCTTAGAGTTGGAGACCTGCCATGTGAAGGAGGCACTCGCTTTCAGAGATCAATTATTAACCAAAGATAACCGAGACAATTGAAACCGGTACCGGTTTGATTAGATTTGGTTATCTTTTAACTGTTACCGCCCGATTGGTTTGTGTAACTAACTTTTATATTCCCTTTTCTCTATGTAAATAAATAACTGTCGATGAAGATAAACGAGTATTACGACTATTAAACATATTTGCTGTGACGTGTAGATTGTGCAAAGCATGATCCAGAGAGGTGAACGAAGACACTGAGAAGAACTACGCTGAACTTCTAACAGAGGAGGCTAGGAGCTGAAGCTGCGTTCATGGGGCTGTTAGAGGCCAAGAAGGTAACTTCTTCATACCAAAAGGAAGCAGATAAGTGCGGGTATGGAAACATGCGAATAAGCTCGAGAAAAATCGGAGTTAGCACTAGCCGAGCAGAAGAAGCTAACATCTAAGTGGGAAGAGAGAGCTCGTCACGAAGGATGGAGAGAAGGAGCCGCTAAAACCAAAAGCAATGTTCAGGCTGCTGCTTAGGAAACTCTAGGGTTCAGCAACAAGGATCTCTTAGTTCCGTAACGACTCGTGTAACTGTACTAACTAGTTTGTTGACAATATACTATTATACTTCGTAACAAAGCAAATGATAAATATATATGCAGAGTTCTTCTCAACGAAAGCTTCACAAACTAAACTTTCTTGCACAAGACATATGCTTCGCATCAACCTTTTTTAATAATCTCAATTCTCAGATATAGTTAATATTCGGCATTTGTATGGTCTATTCACGCCCATGGCTTACTCGGTTTAGCACTGGATCAGGTTATTAATATCCGGTTCGTCTTTGGATTTGATGGGCATTTGATGGGCTAGACATCTCACTGTCCCAAATCCAAATAAGTTGGTCCAATGTCATATACTCGTGGTCGGCAACATTCCATAGTAGAAAAAAGTATCATATCGGCCGCAAACTAAGAAAACAATCAAATATAATTCACAATATAACCACCAATCCACCATGAACAGTTTAGTTCAATATTTGACATGATGAGATGTTGTCAATTTTGCACCTATTGTCATCTTTTTATTCAAACACTAGATTCTATTATTATCTATCGACCACTAGACCAAGATCGTTTTCACTAGTAAAAGTTATTTTAAAATCGTAGGTTATATTTTATTATTGATGATCATGACTTTGAATTTTAGTCTTTGGAGAAAAAGAAGGTAGAATTTCCGGTCATATTTCTAAAAGGTCAACAGAAAAATGTTACTTTATGGGTAACTTTTGTCTCTTTGTATTTCATATTCTTGATTATGATATTCACACAAAATCATGTCGCTGTTCAGAGCTTCATCATTTTGCATACGAACACTTTCACCTTAAAGCTTCATTATAACTCACGCGCACGACTTAAGTAGTAACTCTGAGAAAATGTTTTACGTTTCACATGTCCAAAAAAAGGGATCAACCAAAGATTACAGATGATATGATTAGTGTATGTGTGTGAACTCCCCCCACATTTATGGCCACTGGATATTTTATTTTCCTTTGGAGTTGAATTTCAAATCGTTGCATCTATAATCAATACTCACTTTTAAACCGGCCATTTTTAGGTGGGAAGTGGGGTTCACAGTTTCACCTTTGTATTTATCACATCCTCTCCATTGCAAATTACTGTCAGCTCCACAAATATTTTTCCTACTTTTTTTTGTAGATCTTTGTTTAATTAGTTAAATTAATGCTAATCAAGTTTCTAGCTAACTGTACACTTGATGACAATAGTATAGTATGCCAGTTTGTACTAAAATAGTAGTGTTGTTGCTATGTTACCGTTTAAATTTTACTATGGTGAATGCTTGTGAATTAAAAATTGTAAAATGATGGTAAATTATAGTCACATAATATTTATACTTAAATGGTACCCCATACTTGTGTAAGTATACAAATTTATGTTGACAAAGATGAAACTTTATGAAGTGGACCATATATGTCTACACCTAATCCCTAAATAAAATGCAAATATATACACCTCCTAACACCACATATGGAAGTTTGTGCATCACAACTTCTTGTTTTTCATAGTCATACTCTCTCTCTCTCTCAAAACAAAAAGAACCATTCTCCAAGTCCCTTACTTAGTTATAAAGTTAGAATATGAATCGGGGTCGTCTTCTTTGCCTCATTGGTTTTCTCTTCTTACTCGTTATTTTATCTAAAGCTTCAAGGATTCACGTTGAAAGACGACGGTTCTCCCCCGAACCATTACCTAGCCAAGAAAGAGGGTTTCTCCCTTCTCAACGCACTCAGCCGGTCGCCGGCGCGGGTGAATTCTTACCGGAGAAACGGAAGGTTAAGACGGGATCAAATCCCTTGCACAACAAGCGATGAGTAAACGTCATATAATTAGTCTTCTTCTTAAACACTCTTTTTCTCTAATTTGTTTACTTAACCACAGAGATATATATCAAATTATGTTCACCTACTACTATACATATATTAATGTAAGATTTATTCAATATTTCTTTATTTTTTTCATTTATATTCTCAGTACTTAGATGTTTATAAGATGATAGAGCATAAATCAATCAGTATTGTTACAGACAGCCTTTTTTCATTATTTATTTTTAACTGAAGAGCAAATGTAATGGCTCTTATTAGGAAACAAATAAAATAATGTAATGGTTTTTATCTCGTTTGATTTAGGCCAAAACCGCAATTATTTATTCGATTATCTCCTCAAGTTCCGTGTTGTTGACCTAAATAAATAATAATTCAACATTGACTTGGGACACCGACGTCGTTTCGTTGCCGTCGAGTCCTGGGAAAGCGGTTGTCCAGGATGTAATTTGACAGAAACAGAGATCTTATATTCTTAAATCTGACCTTTGAAACGGCGTGACAGATAACCGAGTCTACACAGAAACCAGGTATATATATCCCGGTCAGAAACCGAGTCTCTATCAAGGTTGTTTGCTGGAGACATAGGAGTTGCAGCATTGGTGTGTTCTTTTATACTTCCTCGATTTTGGACAGGAATGGAAATATTTGTACTATGGCAAATGTTGATCATGTAAAAATCTTTCTCAAGGTTGTCTGCTATTCCCTGTTAGGACTGCGGTGGTAGTATTTAGAATGAGATTCCAGATTACTTTAGATAACCTTTTTTTGCTTGTTTGTTATGAAAGTTACCAATGGCTTAGGGTTCATGGGTGTACTGTTAACAAGTTCATTCTAGATGTCTGTTATTGGTTTTGATGAGAAGTAATCTTAAGCATTTCACTTTCAGTAAAACTAATATCACGCAATTCTGGCAGTTTTGGTTATAGGTCTAGTACTCTTCCGTTGGTATCTTTCTGTGCAAGTAATGTCTAGGATGGGTTTGTTTATAGTTATCACAAAGGCTTTCAGAGAACAAAGCTTTCGGGTTTAAGGTGAATACAAAAGCAGATATTGTCACCATAAATATAAAAAATGATGAGATTGGTTTGCAAATGTATACAGGAGTTTGATTAGTCACTGAGTTAAAAAAAAAAAAGAACTCTGTAATTAGTCATTCTTCTTGCTACTTGTTTGATTAATAATAATGTGATCATTAGCTTTGATCATTTAAAGTAAACACAATCTTATAAAGAGTCTGCACTCACAAGTTGCTACAAACTTTTAGAAAGTGGAATAGAGAAAGAGAGAACAAAATGAAAGACTATGAGGAACGAGAATAGCAGCAAGGTGTCACGGGAATTGAAGTTATGCATTGCTTTAGAAGCATGAGATGGTTGCTTCTGCATTGTTGCTGATACATTTTCCCTGAAGCAACTCTTTGGAAGAGGAAGGCCACATAGACCATTCCCTTTAAATGCAGACTCAGGTTGGCCTGTAATCTGTGTACCCTGTGGTATTTGGCCAGTGAGTTTGTTATGTGATACATTAATATACACCAAGAACGAGATACTTGCTAACTCTTGTGGAATTGTCCCAGAAAGTTGGTTACGGGATATATCCAGTGACTCGAGATATGTGAGGTTGGCCAAAGGCGATGGAATATGACCGGTGAATCCGTTGTTGGCTAAGTTGATCGCAATCAGCGACTTCCACTGACCTATGGAATCTGGAATATGACCGGTGAAACTGTTGTTGGCTAAGTTGAGTGCAACCTGCCGCCAATTCAAAAGACCAATCGATTCTGGAATATGTCCTTCAAATCTGTTTCCAGAGAAATCAACGATTGCAAAAATGTAAGGGATCCTCATCTCTATGTTTATTCCTTTCATGTTTATAGACATGGAAGGATGAAACCCAAGCGAGTAAGAATCTCCGATGGATTTCAATCGGTGGCCACTATATTCTTCAAGCGTACTACTGATGGCTGCACTCCAATTCAAAAAGTAATTTGGTGGCAGGCTTCCGTCAAACATGTTACGAGATATGTCAATTATCATCAGTTTTGAAAATGGTAGAGGATGCTGAGGAGAAGATATAGGACCGTGGAATCTGTTTGATCGTAGGATAAGTGCTTGCAGATTTGGCAAAGACTCCAACCAGAAAGGAAACGTGTCATTGATGTGATTACTCTCCACAGTTACATACTCTAGGCTTTTGCAATGTACAAGAGACCTTGGAAGCTTCCCACTTATTTGATTGTGGCCAACGTTAAGCATTTTGAGTGAGCTGTTGGAGAATGTTTCGGGAAGGCTTCTGAGGCTGTTGTGATGGAGATTCAACACTGCTAGTGATTCACTCAAGCAACTTGGAACCGAACCACGTAATCTGTTGTTCGACAGATCAAGAAATAATAGGTTCCTTGAATTGCACAAGGAAAGAGGCATCTCTCCTGTGAAATTGTTGTCTGATGCAAGTATGTACTTGACGGTTGGTGGAATGTTGGGAAAAAATCCTCGAAAGGCGTTTGAATTCAAAAACAGGTGGACTAGTACTGAAGAGCTATGGAGCGATTCTGGAGAACCTTCGAAACTATCAAGGGAGTTGTGAGAGAGACTAAGCGCGGTCAACGAAGGAAGATTCCATAACCATTCAGGCACTTTTCCTTGGAGACTATTGTTAGAAAGGTCTAGAAAATAAAGCTTGGTTAATATGGTGGTGTTTGCAAGGCCTGGGTTGCTGAATGAGGAAGGAAGCTCTCCAGTAAAGCCATTATGGTGAAGATCCAAGTACTCTAAGTCGGTGAGTCGCCCAAACTCTGCGGGTAACAAAGAGGAAAAGTCGTTGAAAGAAAGATCCAGATACCTGATCTCGTGTAATCTGAAGAGGCTACTATTAGCATCGAGTGTTCCGCTGAGACATGCTCCACGAAGTTTTAGCTCCGTGACACCACCGGTGTCTTCATCAAACAAAACCCCATCAAAGGAGATAGCGTCACGGGTCCAAGAGTCTGTAACTGAATTGTTGCATGACGGAAGGAACTCATTTTTGAAAGCCAGAAGGCTCTCGACTTGGTCAAGGCGACGATAAGGTAGAGAAACAAGAGTAGTAACCAAAAAGCTCAAAGCAAAGACACAACCAAAGAAACAAGATATGGAGCTAAGACGCACATGCAACGTCATAGTGGGAAAAAAGAAGATGTGCAAACTAGAGAAGATATGAGGATAAAATGCCTACATATACATATATGATTGGGCTTTGCTGCCATGTTATAACCATAGTAAGGATCTTTTGATACATCTGCTTGACTTGGGAACTTGTGGAAGTCTTCCGTTATGTATCAACCACACTTTTATTCCACACATACAGGGGGGCCCTATTGTATTAGAAAAGTCTTCTTCTCCTTTCTTGGGTTTAGTTGGAAAAGTCTAATATTTCATCTGTCTCAAATTATATTGTAAGTTTTTTCTAATAATTAAAGTTTTAAAATAAATTAAATTAAGATAAAATAATAAACTAATACTTCCTCCGTTTCATATTATATGTCGTTCTAACCTTATGCACACAGATTAAGGAAACATTTAATTTTACATATTTCCAAAATAAAAACACTATTACCAATACACCTAACCATGTATCAACCAATAGAAAAATAG
>NW_026618851.1:0-10609 GCF_000801105.2 Raphanus sativus
CATTCTTATCAAACCAGAAGGAACCAAGATGTAAGAAGCTTGATCTGAAACCATTAATCATTTTTGAATCACCAGGAAGTTGAATAAATCTCATAGGAGTTATGAGAAAGAAGCTATCCCACTTTCTATTTAGGTGATTCCAGATTGGCCTGTTCGGACATATGGCAATATCTTTATGATCTTATCAAACCAGAAGGAAAAAAGATGTAAAAAGCTTGATTTGAAACCATTAATCAGTTTAGAAACACCAGGAAGTTGAATAAATCTCATTATGAGGAAGAAGCTATCCTAGTTTCGATTCAGGTGGTTCTAGATTGGCTGTTCGGACATATGCAATATCTCTTCAAGATTCTTATCAAACCAGAAGGAACAAAGATGTAAGAAGCTTGATCTGAAACCATTAATCAGTTTAGAATCGCCAGGGAAGTTGAATAAATCTCATAGGAGTTATGAGGAAGAAGCTATCCCACTTTCTATTCAGTGATTCCAGATTGGCATGTTCTGACATATGGCAATATCTTTCATGATTCTTATCAAACCAGAAGGAACCAAGATGTAAGAAGCTTGATTTGAAACCATCAATCAGATTAGAATCACCAGGAAGTTGAATAAATCTCATAGGAGTTATGAGGAAGAAGCTATCCCCCTTTCCTATTCAGTGATTCCAGATTGGCCTGTTCGGACAAAATGGCAATATCTTTACGATTCCTATCAAACCAGAAGGAATAAAGATGTAAGAAGATTGATTTGAAACCATTAATCAGTTTGGAATCACCAGTAAGTTGAATAAATCTCATAGGAGTTATGAGGAAGAAGCTATCCTAGTTTCTATTCAGGTGATTCCAGATTGGCATGTTCGGACATATGGCAATATCTTCATGATTCTTATCAAAACAGAAGGAACAAAGATGTAAGAAGCTTGATTTGAAACCATTATTCAGTTTAGAATCACCAGGAAGTTGAATAAATCTCATAGGAGTTATGAGTAAGAAGCTATCCACCTTTCGTTTCAGGTGATTCGAGATTGGCATGTTCGGACATATGGCAATATCTTCATGATTCTTATCAAACCAGGAGGAACAAGATGTAAGAAGCTTGATTTGAAACCATTAATCAGTTTAGAATCACCAGGAAGTTGAATAAATCTCATAGGAGTTATGAGGAAGAAGCTATCCCACTTTCTATTCAGGTGATTCCAGATTGGCCTGTTCGGACATATGGCAATATCTTCAAGATTCTTATCAAACCAGAAGGAACCAAGATGTAAGAAGCTGGATCTGAAACAATTAATTAGTTTAGAATCACAAGGAAGTTTAATAAATCTCATAGGAGTTATGAGGAAGAAGCTATCCCACTTTCTATTCAGGTGATTCCAGATTGGCCTGTTCGGACATATGGCAATATCTTCAAAGATTCTTATCAAACCAGAAGGAACCAAGATGTAAGAAGCTTGATCTGAAAACCATTAATCAGTTAATAATCACCAGGAAGTTGAATAATTCTCATAGGAGTTATAAGGAAGAAGCTATCCTACTTTCTATTCAGGTGATTTCAGATTGGCCTGTTCGGACATATGGCATATCTTTATGATTCTTATCAAACCAGGAGGAAAAAAGATGTAGGAAGCTTGATTTGAAACCATTAATCAGTTTAGAATCACCAGGAAGTTGAATAAATCTCATAGGAATTATGAGGAAGAAGCTATCCCACTTTCTATTCAGGTGATTCCAGATTAGCACTGTTCGGACATATGGCAACAGCGCCAAATTTGATAGTGCTCAAATTACCCAGTAGAGTTACTCTCTAAATAAGAGGTACAGCTGTAGTACTTAGGGATCGAAGGAGCTGGGGAACCAATTAAATATAAATCTACTAATCAATCCTAGGTGAAGTTGGTTTTAATGATAGAAATGTAAATAGCAATTCCTAAAATGAGCAAGGTAGTTGCTCTAACTAACGATATGAAGGGTTGTTTAAATGTAATAAAGAGTGCTAGACTTAGGGCTTTTATTCAGGAATGGAGATTATAATGTCTATAAATGCCTAACAAGTTGCTTGCATGATATATTAGAAAAAAGAGTCGATCGATAATCCTTTAGAGATATCGATCGATACACCTTTCGCTTGGCGATCGATTCACCTGTCGGGATATCGATCGACGGCTTCTAGATATGCCTAGGCGCGAGCCGAGAATGAACACTAGATCTCAAGGAGGCGGTTAGCTCTTCTCCAGAAGATACTAGTTCAAATAGATAATTCAAGATATCAGAGATCCTAGTGATCTATATTCTAGTTAGCTACTCTAGAACAAGCTTAGGGTGCAATCTATTTGATGAATATAACAACTTAGCAATTATAGTTTGGGGCTAATCCCACAAACCTATTTAAAACCCTAGATCTAACAAGTAGACTACTCAGACATAGCTAAGCAATTCATGACAATGGATAGATGAAAGAATTGCATAGATGAATAGAGTAGAAATACAAAAGGAGATGAGAAATCTCTCCAATCTCTCAAAACAAATAAAACTCTAGTCTCTCTCTCTCACTCTCTGCTTTGTGGGTAACTTAGACTTTTTCAAAGCTTGCCGTCAAAAACACTTAGCAGGAATATTTAAGCATTTCCATTAGGTTAAAAACTCGTCAGGGGCAATCTCGTAATTTGGTGAAGTCTTGGTGAAGTAGTCGGCTAAACCATTTCGTCCTCGATATCGATCGACAACACTTATGTGTATCGATCGATTATAATCTTCTAGTACGCGGATCTTCTCAGCTACATCGATCGACAACTCTGGATGAGTATCGATCGATTCTTATCGCAATGTTGACTTCCGACTTGGTCTTGAATGGTCAACTCGGGTTATCATCTTTTGTACTCCAAAATGCTCCAAAAACATCACTTTCTCACAAAATGCTCCTGAACCTGAAAACATACCTAACAGGCTAGAAAACAGATTAAATATATAATAAAACACTAGTATACCATGGTTAAAACAGGTAAAATCCATGGTATATCAACTCCCCCAGACTTACTCCTTTGCTTGTCCTCAAGCAAAAACAGTAATCTTTGGAAAAGGTTTGAAAAACAGTTGGACTCAAAGATTCAAAATATTGAAAGTCATCACTCTATGGGTTTGCGATCCATATCTAAACATCATAATCACAGAAGTTCATTATGCCTTATCCTAGCTTAGCAACCAAATTCATCTAGTCAACAACTTAGCAAATCTCATCTGACATTCTCCTCTACTAACCTCATTTCTTAACATAAAATAAAAATGCAGGCTTCACCTTGGGAGTATCGATCAAAGGACACATGGATTCAACTCTAACAAGTATCTGAACACACAGGTAGTCTTCTCTGATCCCTTTCTCCCCTCATCTCTCTTCTATGGATCTCTTATTAGTTTCAATTTCAATAGGTTCGATGCCACAAAGGTCATCTAGTCCATCTCATTGACATTTGCATTGTAACTCATACATTTTGACAAAGTGTAGCGAATAATGGGGTCTTGGTAATTTACCTATCCCTCGTTTCCACAATGTGTGATCATCCTTGAGATTTAGAATACTGGGGTCGCAGGAGACACTCCTACCCCTCTGCCTCTCAAGAAATCATTTCAATCTTTTATAACATAAACTTAGATCTCTGAGATGCCGAAGAGAGAGAAGGAAGGGAACCAGAAACACACAGACTTTTTACCTTCCAGACTTGTAGGAGGATTTCGATCCAGTGATTTCCAAGCCCCAAAACAAGCAAATAAGTCAGTATTAGAGTTGGAGGTCAGCTTTGGTTCCTTCAAACAATCTTAGCTAGTGTATATAGATGACATGTTGATCCACTTTAGCATCTTTAGTACTATCTGCAATCAGTAAATCTAGAATGGTGCTAAAGAGTGGTCAGACAATCAAATATAAATCTATATCAATGTCCCTATTTAAACTTATGCGAAATAATTTTGAAAAAATTTTAAATAAAAACCAAAAATAAAAACACATATTAGTAAACTCCCCCCCCCAGACTTAAATTACACTGTCCCAGTGTAACACAGCCGGAGTGAGGTAAATAAAATAAATGATAATAAATAATAAATAAATAAACAAGATAGAACGATTTAACCTGATCGACAAGGTGTCGATCGATTCGTAGGGGTCTACGTCGATCGTTAGTTATGGTCGTGTGGTGTCGAGCGATATGAATGGTACGTGTCGGTCGACGAATCGGAATCATCATTCTACTCGGATCTTATAAAACTGCAAAATGCAAAAAGAAATCCGAAAAATAAAAGTACAAAATGAAAAATAATAAAAAGAAAAGAAAGAAAACCTAATAGTGGGTTGCCTCCCACTCAGCGCTTTGTTATAGTCATTTAGCTTGACTGTGGTAGGTGTGTGACTTATGGGGTGCAGAAACTGCTGATCATTGGACAACAATCATCAATTTTGTGTCTCCTACTGTTGAACCATGTGGCAGCGAAGCTTCTTGTGGCATCATCTGACCTTAGCTGTTTCTTATCTATCTTGAGGACTGTATCTTGAAGCTTCCTCAAAGAATTCTCAATGTATTCGATGTTGCCAACCTTCCTGTCGATGGTCTGGTATGTGATACGGACAACTCCCTCAGCTCATTCTGTAATGCGTCGATCCTGTCATGAATTAACTGATCTCGGTCTGCCAAAGATTCTGTGTCGATCGATGCTACTAGATGCGTGTCGGTCGTTTCGCTCGGAGTTCTGTCGGTCGACTCAGTATCAACTGTGTCGATCGATGCGGGATGATGGCTTTGGTACTGCAGAAAACGTATGTCGCTCTTCATCTGGCGAGTAGTTCTGCAGAGGCTGTTCACTCGTTCGTTGACCAGTGTCATCAATGTCATCACTCGTGTTTTCGATCTGATCAACCTCTGCTGTAGTGCATGCTCTCTTCGCTGGTGGTGGCTCGATGTCGATCGATATTGGTCTAGGCCTGTCGATCGATGTCGAATTTCTGTCACGAAGACCAAGATGATTTGAACTATGCTCATGTCTTGTTGTAACTCGTTCAGCTGTTGTGACAGTGTATCCAGGTAACGCATGATAGGTGAACTGAGATGATCATGCTTCTATTCGTATGCTTTCATCCTATCTTCCAGTGCTGCGAACCTTGTGTCGATCGACGGTGAAGACTGTGTGTCGATCGATGGTAAAGTAGCATTCTGAGCCTGATCTTTCTTGCGAATTAATGCTAGCTCTTTCTGTAGAAGATCGATCCTTTTGCTTAACCATTCGACATTGTGGTTGAGAGGGCTGTAAACGTCTCCAATCCGTGTATTGATGTAAGCAATCTCCCATTCATCTCTCTTAGGTGATGAACATTCTGGTCGGTCTTGGATGTAGTCATGTCGATGTCGATCGATGGTACAGGTACTGTGTCGATCGATGTTGGTGGCGTAGCTTCCTTCTCAAGCATGGTTAATGTAAGACCCAAACTGGATCCCTTGATCCAACCAGTCCGCGCCTTACCTAAGAATCTAAGTGCAATTCAGCCGGTTAAGGTACAATCTTTACTTAGTCATTTTTCAAACAATTGAGGTTCATGCAATAATAAAAACAATGCGGAAGCTTAAGGCAAACATCATATTATATAATATATGTCAATGTGATCCATACAAAGTATTCAAATCATTCAGTTGCACAATAGGCTATCATAAATCCAATGTATCCAAATACACACTACATCACACATCCCACACGGACAAGGTCTTCATGGCTTCTTAGCCTTACCACGATCCCTGTCAGGACCTGAAATCAAAACCCACAACACATATGCATAAGAATCACCATCCGATATCCTAGCAATCACAACCTAAGCATGGGTTTGGACACTTAGCCTAATCTGGCCAAAAGTGACCCTTTCTGATACTTGTCCAAAAACTAAATAAAATTCATGATAATTCATGACTAAGAGAATGGTCCAATTGGATTTCCCAGAACCGGCATCAATCATATTGATCTCGGCCATTAACAGCCAACCGGCCACAAGGGACCATCTCGAAATCAATGATATAAATCCATTCTTTCACTTTGAAAATTCATTATAAATCCCTATTAAGAGATATCATACGCCAAATCCCAATAACTCCCTTAGGAACTATGAGACCGGACCATACATGCCCAACCAAGGCCATGGAGAGATTACTCTGATCTAACCAAGGCTTGGTGGCGTGTCCATGATTTTGAAACCCATAGATAACTTCAGAATATGATAGAGAAAGAGATATATTGACAGGAAAAGAGTAATAGATGCAACCATCCACACATGGATCAAACGGCCTGACCATCCCGGATGAATGGCCTTAGGCGGTTTGCACTTGGTTTGCATCCTGTACCTTAGGTGTGTGTTCGGAAGTCCCCAACTCTTCTCTGCAGCCTTCTCCTTCCCTCTAGTATCCATTTCTGATCAAGTCTCCGTTGCCCACGGCTAGAACCCACCGGAATCACCAATTCTTCACACGGACTGCCTTGCGGCCAACTCCTCTCTTTTCTCTCTTTGATTCTTTAAAGAATTGGGCAGAGTTCCCCTTATGTTTCTGATGATTTCTTTCGACAGAGAAGACCTATATTTATAGGAGAGAGGCTTGCCAACTGCTCGGACACAACGATTGGCCGATTGGCCAACGGTTACACCTTTTCGCCCAAACCGTCCAACCGCTCCTTAACTGCTCTTCTCTGCGTTTGGGCTGATCGATCTCTGGCCCAAATGCTTGCCCACATGCATAGCTGAGTTGCCAAAGCATCACAGACCCATCGGACCCAATGCCCACCATCCGGACCCCATGCCCACCATCTGGACCATAACCACCACTCATGGCCAGCAATGACTGGCCAAGACTCCAACACTCCATTCAGCTGAGTTAAGCTGAGTGCCAGCTGGCCTGAGCTCAGTGAGCTACTCCTCCAGCTCCAGTGAGCTGCCTCAGACTGTGTGAGCTCCCTTTCAGCTCCACCTAGCTGATTGAGCTGCCCTCCGGACCTTGTCCAGCCTCCGGACCACTCATCCAGCTCTCTTTAGCTTCTTTCTTTCTTGTTTTGGTTAAGTCCTAGCCATCTGATGTACTTAACCTTTGTTTGGACCATGATACGCTTGCCTTTAGATCATAATGACCTGGCCCGTCCTGATGGCCTTATGTAGAACTAGGGACATGACAAGTCTCCCCCACTTGGAAGGAACTCGTCCCCGAGTTCATACTTGATGATTCTCCAACCACATACTGACTATACCACTCAGGATCTCAGCTTTCATCCTTTTCTCTGTTTCCCAAGTGATAATGTCTTTGCCATTGAACTCCCATACTATCTTTAGCATAGGAACTGTCTTCTTCCTCATTGCCTTTTCCATCCGATCAATGATTCGAACCGGCCTTGTCTCTAAGGTTAGGTTCTTGCCAAGATCTTTGGAATCTCAGGCAACACAATGTCTTGATCCGTTAGGCACTTTCTTAGTTGAGACACATGGAACACATTATGGTAAGCATCCATTTCAGATGGCAAATCCAATTTGTAAGCCACTGCCCCAGCTCTTTCAAGTATCTTGAATGGACCTACGAACCTTGGGTCCAACTTTCTCCTTCCAGAAACTCTGGCCCTGCCTTTGAAGGTAATCATCTTGAGGTAGATTAGATCACCAACCTCAAACTCAAGATGTTTTCTTCTCTTGTCAGCATAACTCTTCTGGCGGTCTTGTGCCTCCTTCATCTTTTCCTTGACCAGTTTGATCTTCTCTGTGGTTTCTTCCACAATCTCAGGACCTATTATGCTGCGTTCCCCCATTTGGGTCAACCATCAGGGTGTCCTGCAAGGCCGCCCATACAAATGCTTCATAAGGAGACATACCTATGCTGGTGTGAAAGCTGTTGTTGTATGCAAACTCCACCAGTGGTAAGTGCTTCTCCCATGAGTCACCCCAATCTAGAAAACATGCCCTTAGCATATCTTCCAAGTTTGGATGGTTCTTTCTGATTGACCATCCGTTTGAGGATGATATGATGTACTCATGTTCACTCTTGTTCCTAGAGCCTTTTGGAAAGCCCTCCAGAAGTAAGAGGTGAACCTAGGGTCTCTATCTGAGACTATACTGGCCGGTACTCTCCATGCAGCCTTACAATTTGATCTATGTAGATCTTTACAATCTCATCCACTCCATCACCCTTCTTGATTGGTAAGAAGTGTGCAGATTTGGTCAGGCGATCCACAATCACCCAAGCTGCATCCTTCTTGTTTCTGGTTGTGGGAAAAACCAGTCCAAAGTCCATGGTGATGTGATCCCACTTCCATTCTGGAATGGGAAGGTTTTGAAGCAAACCACTTGGAACCTGATGTTCAGCTTTGACCAATTGACAAGTAGGGCACTTGGCCACCCACTCTGCAATGTCAGCTTTCATTCTGATCAATGGTAGTACCTTTCGATGTCTTTGTACATCTTGTTTAGCCCCGGGTGCACTGAGAACTTGGACTTATGAGCTTGACTCATAATCTCTTCCTTTAGTCCCCGGTCACCAGGAACACTGACCCACCATGCACCAAAATGGTACCATTGCTTGTGACTTGATACTCAGTCTTGTCATTCCTTGCAACCTTCTGCAAGTTCTCATCTAAGCCTTGTGCTTGTTGGATTCTGGTAAGTAGATCAGCCTGGTCCACAGCCTCCAAACCCAAAGGCTCATCCTCACTGGCCAAAGTGTTTAGATTTAGTGACCGGACCATCCCTTCCAAAATTTCTGCTTCCTTCTCAGCTGATACCTCAGCCCTACGCCTGCTCAAAGCATCATCCACTAGATTGGCCTTGCCTGGGTGATAGGCAATGTCCAAATCATAGTCGGCCACAAACTCCATCCACCGCCTTTGTCTCAAATTCAACTCTGGTTGAGTGAATATGTACTTCAGGCTCTTGTGGTCAGTGAGAATCTGAACTTTGGCACCATACAGGTATGATCTCCATATCTTCAAGGCAAAATACCACTACAGCCATCTCCAGGTCGTGGGTTGGATAGTTGCCTTCATGTTTCCTGAGTTGCCTTGAGCATATGCTATGACCTTTCCACTCTGTGTGAGCACACAGCCTAATCCAGTAATGGATGCATCCGTGTACACCACATATGGTTGGTCAGCCTCAGGTAACACAAACTGGTGCACTGGTCAGCATGTTCTTCAAGGCCATAAAGCACTTTTCACAAGCTTCAGACCAAAATAACTTGACATCTTTTCTAGTAAGTTGTGTCATAGGTTGTGCCACACTTGCAAACCCTTTGACATACTTTCTGTAGTAGCCGGCCAGACCCAAGAAATTCTAATTCAGTTGCATTCTTTGTCTTGGCCACTCTTGTATACACTTGATCTTCTCTGGATCAACTGATACTCCCTCCTCAGACACTACATGTCCTAAGAAGCCAATGCTCTTCTACCAAAAGCTACACTTGCTTAGCTTGGCAAACAATTGCTGCTCTCTCAGCCTTTCCAACACCAATCTGAGATGCCTCTCATGGTCCTCCCGAGTCTTAGAGTATATAGTATGTCATCAATGAAGATGATTACAAATTCATCTAAGAAATCTCGAAAGATTCCATTCATCATCTTCATAAAGGCTGCTGGTGCATTGGTCAATCCGAATGGCATGACCACAAATTCATAGTGACCATACCTAGTCCGCAAGGCTGTCTTCTTCACATCTTCTGATGCAATGGGGATTTGATGATAGCCTGATGCCAAATCAATCTTTGAGAACCACTTGGCTCCTTTCAGTTGATCTAGCAACTCATCAATTCTGGGCAAAGGGTACTTATTCTTTATAGTAACCCTGTTCAGCCCTCTATAGTCTATGCATAACCTGAAGCTACCATCCTTCTTTTTAACAAGAGGACTGGTGCGCCCCATGGAGATACACTGGGCGTATGAACCCCTTATCCAACAACTCTTCAAGTTGTTTCTTTAGCTCAGCCATCTTGGCCGGAGCCATGCGGTATGGGCTTTTGACATTGGACCGTCCCTGGTTCCAGTTCTATTATGAATGGGTCTGACCTATCAGGGGGAATGCCCTGTAGTGACCTAAACACATCATCAAACTCACTGACCAGCGGTATCCCGTCCGGGCCACCATCCCCTACGACCTCCTTAGTGGTGATTGTGGCTAAATAAGCCTCACAACCTTGCTCTAGCATCCTTGCGCACGGACTGTTGATAACACTAAGCATCCTGAGGCCGGATTAATACCTTGGTACCTGATCGAGGGTCCACACCCACTCTCAAACTGCACCCTTCCTCGATGACAGTCTAAGGTGGCCCGATTCTTGCCAAGCCAGTCCATGCCAAGGATCACCTCGTGATTCTTAAGGCGGACCACAATCAGATCCACAGGCATTGCCTTTCCTGGATCATCACTGGAATGTCTTTAACCAGACCTAATGAATGCATAACTTGCCCACCGGCTGCACTCACCAAGCCAAGATCATTCCTGGTTCCCATTTGGAACATACCTTTACCATCATATCACTGGACTCACAAAACTATGTGTAGCTTCCAGTATCAAATAATACATGTGTTTCCAACCACCACCAATACACAAGGTCCCTACATAA
>NW_026618852.1:0-10607 GCF_000801105.2 Raphanus sativus
GTTTCAAATCAAGCTTCTTACATCTTGGTTCCCTCCTGGTTTGATAAGAAACATGAAGATATTGCCATAATGTCCGAACAGGCTAATCTGGAAATTATCTGAATAGAAAGTGGGATAGCTGATAACCATGGATTTTACCCGTTTTAAACCATGGTATATTAGTATTTTATTAAATATTTAATTCTGTTTTTAGCCTGTTAGGTATGTTTTCAGAGGTTCAGGAGCATTTTTGTGAGAAAGTGATGTTTTGGAGCATTTTGGAGTGAAGAGATGATACACCCGAGTTGACCATTCCAAGACCAAGTCGGAAGCCAACATTGCGATTATTATCGATCGATACTCATCCTGAGTTGTCGATCGATGTAGCTGAGTAGATTCGCGTACTAGAAGATTAATCGATCGATGCACATGCAGTGTTGTCGATCGATATCGAAGACGAAATGTTTAGCCGACTACTTCAACCAAGACTTCACAAATTACGAGATGCCCCTGACGAGTTTTTAACCTAAGGAGAATGCTTAAATATTCCTGCTAAGTGTTTTTTGACGGCAACATTCGAAAGAAACAAGCTTGACAACCCTCAAGAGAAAAGCAGAGAGTGTGAGAGAGAGACTAGAGTTTTATTTGTTTTGAGAGACTGGAGAGATTTTCAATCTCCTTTTGTATTTCTACTTTATTTTATCTATGCAATTCTTTCATCTATCTATTGTTATGAATTGCTTAGCTATGTCTGAGTAGTCAACTTGTTAGATCTAGGGTTCAAATAGGTTTGTGGGATTAGCTGCCAAACTATAATTGCTAAGTTGTGGTACTCATCAGATGGATTGTACCCTATGCTTGTTTTAGATTAGCTAACTAGAACATAGATCACTAGATCTTTGATAATCTTGAATTATCCATTTGAACTTGCTTGTCTCCCGTTGAGAAGAGCAACAGCTCCCCTTTAGACCTTGTGTTCATATTCGGGCTCGCCCCTAGGCAGATTCTAGAAGCCGTCGATCGATATCCTGACAGGTGAATCGATAGGCGCTGCGAAAGGTGTATCGCCTCGATATCTCAAAAGGATATTGACCGACTCTTTTTTTCTGCGCAAACATTACGACAGTTGAGGCCAGAGATCTAGATTATTTAACCCGTGATACTTCACTTGAGTTAAGCGGCTGAGATCTAATAGTATCATGCAAGCAACTTATTAAAGCATTTATAGAGATTATAAATCTCCATTCCTGAATAGAAACCCCATGTCTAGCACTCTTATCACATTAAACAACCCAGCATATTGTTAGTTTAGAGAAACTACCTTGCTCATTTTAGGAATTGTTACTTTTTATTTCCATCAATAAACTAACCTTGCCTAGGATTGATTAGTAGATTTTATTTAATTGGTTCCCTAAGCTCCTCGTGATTCGATTCCTAAGTACTACAGCTGTACCTCTTATTTGAGAGAGTAAGCTCTACTGGTAATTTGAGCACTATCAATAGGCTAATCTGGAATCACCTGAATAGAAAGTGGGATAGCTTCTTCCTCATAACTCCTATGAGATTTATTCAACTTCCTGGTCATTCTATACTTACTAATGGTTTCAAATCAAGCTTCTTACATCTTGGTTCCACCTGGTTTTGACGAGAAATCATGAAGATATTGTCATATGTCCGAACAGGCTAATCTGGAATCATCTGAATAGAAATGGGATATCTTCTTCCTCATAACTCCTATGACATTTATTCAACTTCCTGTTCATTCTACCCTGATTAATGGTTTCAAATCAAGCTTCTTACATCTTGGTTCATTCTGGTTTGATATGAAACATGAAGATATTGCCATATGTCCGAACAGGCTAATCTGGAATTATCTGAATAGAAAGTGGGATAGCTTCTTCCTCATAATCTCCTATGAGATTTATTCAACTTCCTGGTCATTCTATACTGATTAATGGTTTCAAATCAAGCTTCTTACATCTCGGTTCCTCCTGGTTTGATAAGAATCATGAAGATATTACCATATGGTCGAACATACTAATCTGGAAATCATCTGAAAAGAAAGCCGGATAGCTTCTTCCTCATAACTCATATGAGATTTATTCAACTTTCCTGGTCATTATATACTGATTAATGGTTTCAAATCAAGCTTCTTACATCTTGGTTCCTCCTGGTTTTGATAAGAAACATGAAGATATTGCCATATGTCCGAACAGGCTAACTGGAATTATCTGAATAGAAAGTGGGATAGCTGATATACCATGGATTTTACCCGTTTTAACCATGGTATATTAGTATTTTATTATATATTTAATCTGTTTTTTAGCCTGTTAGGTATGTTTTCAGGTTCAGGAGAGCATTTTGTGAGAAAGTGATGTTTTGGAGCATTTTGGAGTGCAAGAGATGATACACCCGAGTTGACCATTCAAGACCAAGTCGGAAGCCAACATTGCGATTATTATCGATCGATACTCATCCTGAGTTGTCGATCGATGTAGCTGAGTAGATTCGCGTACTAGAAGATTATAATCGATCGATGCACATCCAGTGTTGTCGATCGATATCGAAGACGAAATGGTTTAGCCGACTACTTCACCAAGACTTCACAAAATACGAGATTGCCCCCTGACGAGTTTTTAACCTAATGGAAATGCTTAAATATTCCTGCTAAGTGTTTTTTGACGGCAACATTCGAAAGAAAACAAGCTTTTGACAACCCTCAAGAGAAAAGCAGAGAGTGTGAGAGAGGAGACTAGAGTTTTTATTTGTTTTTGAGAGACTGGAGAGATTTCTCATCTCCTTTTGTATTTCTACTTTATTTTATCTATGCAATTCTTTCATCTATCTATTGTTATGAATTGCTTAGCTATGTCTGAGTAGTCTACTTGTTAGATCTAGGGTTCAAATAGGTTTGTGGGATTAGCCCCAAACTATAAATTGCTAAGTTGTGGTACTCATCAAATGGATTGCACCCTATGCTTGTTTTAGATTAGATAACTAGAACATAGATCACTAGGATCTTTGATTATCTTGAATTATCCATTTGAACTTGCTTGTCTCCCGTTGAGAAGAGTGACAGCTCCTCCTGAGACCTTGTGTTCATATTCGGCTCACGCCTAGGCAGATCTAGAAGCCGTCGATCGATAATCCGACAAGTGAATCGATCGGGCTGCGAAAGGTGTATCGCTCGATATCTCAAAAAGATATCGATCGACTCTTTTTCTGCGCCAACATTACGACAGTTGAGGCCAGAGATCTAGATTATTTAACCAGTGAAACTTCACTGAGTTAAGCGGCTGAGATCTATAGTATCATGCAAGCAACTTGATAAAGCATTTATAGAGATTATAATCTCTATTCCTGAATAGAAACCCTATTTGTCCAGCACCTTTATCACATTTAAACAACCCAATCATATTGTTAGTTAGAGCAACTACCTTGCTCATTTTTAGGAATTGTTACTTTTATTTCCATCATATAAACCAACCTTGCCTAGGATTGATTAGTAATTTAATTGGTTCCCTAGCTCCTCGTGATTCGATCCCTAAGTACTACAGCTTTACTTCTTATTTGAGAGAGTAAGCTCAACTGGGTAATTTGAGCACTATCAATAGGCTAATCTGGAATCACCTGAATAGAAAGTTGGATAGCTTCTTCCTCATAACTCCTGTGAGATTTATTCACCTTCCTGGTCATTCTATACTTACTAATGGTTTCAAATCAAGCTTCTTACATCTTGGTTCCACCTGGTTTGACGAGAATCATGAAGATATTGCCATATGTCCGAACAGGCTAATCTGGAATCATCTGAATAGAAAATGGGATAGCTTCTTCCTCATAACTCCTATGACATTTATTCAACTTCCTGTTCATTCTACCCTGATTAATGGTTTCAAATCAAGCTTCTTACATCTTGGTTCATTCTGGTTTGATATGAAACATGAAGATATTGCCATATGTTCGAACAGACTAATCTGGAATTATCTGAATAGAAAGTGGGATAGCTTCTTCCTCATAACTCCTATGAGATTTATTCAACTTCCTGGCCATTCTATACTGATTAATGGTTTCAAATCAAGCTTCTTACATCTCGGTTCCTCCTGGTTTGATAAGAATCATGAAGATATTACCATATGTTCGAACATACTAATCTGGAATTATATGAAAAAGAAAGCCGGATAGCTTCTTTTTCATAACTCATATGAGATTTATTCAACTTCCTGGTCATTCTACACTGATTATGGTTAAATCAAGCTTTTACATCTTGGTTCATCCTGGTTTGATATGAATAATGAAGATATTACCATATGTCCGAACAGGCTAATCTGGAATCATGTGAATAAAAAAGTGGGATAGCTTTTCTTCATAACTCCTATGAGATTTATTCAACTTCCTGGTCATTATATACTGATTAATTGTGTTTCAAATCAAGCTTCTTACATCTTGGTTCCTCTTGGTTTGATAAGAATCATGAAGATATTGCCATATGTCCGACAGGCTAATCTGGAAAACATCTGTATAGAAAGTGGGATAGCTTCTTCCTCATAACTCCTATGAGATTTATTCAACTTCCTGGTCATTCTATACTGATTAATGGTTTCAAATCAAGCTTCTTACATCTTGTTCCTCCTTGTTTGATAAGAAACATGAAGATATTCCGATATGTCTGAATACGGTAATCTAGAAACATCTGAATAGAAAGTGGGATAGCTTCTTCCTCATAACTCCTATGAGATTTATTCAACTTCCTGGTCATTATATACTGATTAATGGTTTCAAATCAAGCTTCTTACATCTTGGTTCCTCCTGGTTTGATAAGAAACATGAAGATATTGCCATATGTCGAACAGGCTAATCTGGAATTATCTGAATAGAAAGTGGGATAGCTGATATACCATGGATTTTACCCGTTTTAACCATGGTATATTAGTTTTTATTATATATTTAATCTGTTTTTTTAGCATGTTAGGTATGTTTGAGGTTCAGGAGCATTTTGTGAGAAAGTGATGTTTTTGGAGCATTTTGGAGTGCAAGAGATGATACACCCGAGTTGACCATTCAAGACCAAGTCGGAAGTCAACATTGCGATTATAATCGATCGATACTCATGCTGAATTGTCGATCGATGTCCGCGTACTAGAAGATTATAATCGATCGATACACATCCAGTGTTGTCGATCGATATCGAAGACGAAATGGTTTAGCCGACTACTTCACCAAGACTTCACCAAATTCCGAGATTGCCCCTGACGAGTTTTTAACCTAATGGAAATGCTTAAATATTCATGCTAAGTGTTTTTTGACGGCAACCTTCGAAAGAAAACAAGCTTTGACAACCCTCAAGAGAAAAGCAGAGAGTGTGAGAGAGAGACTAGAGTTTTTTGTTTTTAGAGATTGGAGAGATTTCTCATCTCCTTTTGTATTTCTACTTTATTTTATCGATGCAATTCTTTCATCTGTCTATTTTATGAATTGCTTAACTATGTCTGAGTAGTCTACTTGTTAGATCTAGGGTTCAAATAGGTTTTGTGCGATTAGCCCCAAACTATAATTGCTAAGTTGTGGTACTCATCAAATGGATTGCACCCTATGCTTGTTTTAGATTAGCTAACTAGAATATAGATCACTAGGATCTTTGATTATCTTGAATTATCCATTTGAACTTGCTTGTCTCCCGTTGAGAAGAGTGACAGCTCCTCCTTGAGACCTTGTGTTCATATTCGGCTCGCGCCTAGGCAGATCTAGAAGCCTTCGATCGATATTCCGACAAGTGAATCGATCGGCGTGCGAAAGGTGTATCGCTCGGTATCTCAAAAGGATATCGATCGACTCTTTTTCTGCGCCAACATTACGACAGTTGAGGCCAGAGATCTAGATTATTTAAACCAGTGATACTTCACTTGAGTTAAGCGGCTTAGATCTATAGTATCATGCAAGCAACTTGATAAAGCATTTATAGAGATTATAATCTCATCCTGAATAGAAACCCTATGTCTAGCACTGTTTATCACATTTAAACAACCAATCATATTGTTAGTTAGAGCAACTACCCTTGCTCATTTTAGGAATTGTTACTTTTATTTCCATCATATAAACCAACCTTCCTAGGATTGATTAGTAGATTTTATTTAATTGGTTCCCTAGCTCCTCTGATTCGATCCCTAATACTAACAGCTGTACCCTCTTATTTGACAGAGTAAGCTCAACTGGGTAATTAAGCACTATCAATAGGCTAATCTGGAATCACCTGAATAGAAAGTCGGATAGCTAATTCCTCATAACTCCTGTGAGATTTATTCAAATTCCTGGTCATTCTATACTTACTAATGGTTTCAAATCAAGCTTCTTACATCTTGGTTCACCTGGTTTGACGAGAATCATGAAGATATTGCCATATGTCCGAACAGACCTAATCTGGAATCCCTGAATAGAAAATGGGATAGCTTCTTCCTCATAACTCCTATGACATTTATTCAACTTCCTGTTCATTCTACCCTGATTAATGGTTTCAAATCAAGCTTCTTAAATCATCTTGGTTCATTTGGTTGATATGAAACATGAAGATATGGCCATATGTTCGAACATGCTAATCTGGAATTATCTGAATAGAAAGTGGGATAGGCTTCTTCCTCATAACTCCTATGACATTTATTCAACTTCCTGGTCATTCTATACTGATTAATGGTTTCAAAATCAAGCTTCTTACATCTCGGTTCCTCTTGGTTGATAAGAATCATGAAGATATGACACATATGTCCCGAACATACTAATCTGGAATTATCTGAAAAGAAAGCCGGATAGCTTCTTCCTCATAACTCATATGAGATTTATTCAACTTCCTGGTCATTCTACACTGATTAATGGTTTCAAATCAAGCTTCTTACATCTTGGTTCCTCCTGGTTTGATAAGAATCAGGAAGATATTGCCATATGTCCGAACAGGCTAATCTGGAATCATCTGAATAGAAAGTGGGATAGCTTCTTCCTCATAACTCCTATGAGATTTTATTCAACTTCCTGGTCATTCTATATACTGATTAATTGTTTTCAAATCAAGCTTCTTAACATCTTGTTCCTCCTGGTTTGATAAGAATCTGGAAGATATTGCCATATGTCCGAACAGGCTAATTTGGAAACATCTGAATAGAAAGTGGGATAGCTTCTTCCTCATAACTCCTATGAGATTTATTCAACTTCCTGGTCATTCTATACTGATTAATGGTTCAAATCAAGCTTCTTACATCTTGGTTCCTCCTTGTTTGATAAGAAACATGAAAGATATTGCCATATGTCTGAATAGGGTAATCTAGAAACATCTGAATAGAAAGTGGGATAGCTTCTTCCTCATAACTCCTATGAGATTTATTTCAATTTCCTGGTCATTATATACTGATTAATGGTTTCAAATCAAGCTTCTTACATCTTGGTTCCTCCTGATTTGATAAGAAACATGAAGATATTGCCATATGTCCGAACAGGCTAATTTGGAATTATCTGAATAGAAAGTGTGATAGCTGATATACCATGGATTTTTACCCGTTTTAACCATGGTATAATTAGTATTTTTATTATATATTTAATCTGTTTTTAGCCTGTTAGGTATGTTTTCAGGTTCAGGAGCATTTTGTGAGAAAGTGATGTTTTGGAGCATTTTGGAGTGCAAGAGATGATACACCCGAGTTGACCATTCAAGACCAAGTCGGAAGTCAACATTGCGATTATAATCGATCGATACTCGTTCCTGAGTTGTCGATCGATGTAGCTGAGCAGATCCGCGTACTAGAAGATTATATCGATCGATCGATACACATCCAGTGTTGTCGATCGATATCGAAGACGAAATGGTTTAGCCGACTACTTCACCAAGACTTTCACCAAATTACGAGATTGCCCCTGACGAGTTTTAACCTAATGGAAATGCTTAAATATTCCTGCTAAGTGTTTTTTTGACGGCAACCTTCGAAAGAAACAAGCTTTTGACAACCCTCAAGAGAAATGCAGAGAGTGTGAGAGAGAGACTAGAGTTTTATTTTGTTTTGAGAGATTGGAGAGATTTCTCATCTCCTTTTGTATTTCTACTTTATTTTATCTATGCAATTCTTTCATCTATCTATTGTGTATGAATTTCTTAGCTATGTCTGAGTAGACTACTTGTTAGATCTAGGGTTCAAATAGGTTTGTGGGATTAGCCCCCAAACTATAATTGCTAAGTTGTGGTACTCATCAAATGGATTGCATCCTATGCTTGTTTTAGATTAGCTAACTAGAACATAGATCACTAGGATCTTTGATTATCTTGAATTATCCATTTGAACTTGCTTGTCTCCCGTTGAGAAGAGTGACAGCTCCTCCTTGAGACCTTGTGTTCATATTCGGCTCGCGCCTAGGCAGATCTAGAAGCCGCGATCGATATTCCGACAAGTGAATCGATCGGCGCTGCAAAAGGTGTATCGCTCGATATCTCAAAAGGATATCGATCGACTCTTTTCTTGCGCCAACATTACGACAGTTGAGGCCAGAGATCTAGATTATTTAACCAGTGATACTTCCATTGAGTTAAGCGGCTGAGATCTATAGTATCATGCAAGCAACTTGATAAAACATTTATAGAGATTAAACTCCATCGGAATAGAAACCCTATGTCTACACTCTTTATCACATTTAAAACAACCCATCATATTGTTAGTTAGAGCAACTACCTTGCTCATTTAGGAATTTTTTTACTTTTATTTCCATCATATAAACCAACCTTGCCTAGGATTGATTAGTATATTTTATTTAATTGGTTCCCCTAGCTCCTCGTGATTCGATCCCTAAGTACTACAGCTGTACCTCTTATTGAGAGAGTTAAGCTCTACTGGGTAATGTGAGCACTATCAATAGGCTAATCTGGAATCACCTGAATAGAAAGTGGGATAGCTTCTTCCTCATAACTCCTGTGAGATTTATTCAACTTCCTGGTCATTCTATACTTACTAATGGTTCAAATCAAGCTTCTTACATCTTGGTTCCACCTGGTTTGACGAGAATCATGAAGATATTTGCAATATGTCTGACAGGCTAATCTGGAATCATCTGAATAGAAAATGGGATAGCTTCTTCCTCATAACTCCTATGACATTTATTCAACTTCCTGTTCATTCTACCCTTAAATGGTTTCAGATCAAGCTTCTTACATCTGGGTTCATTATGGTTTGATATGAATTATGAAGATATTGCCATATGTCGAACATGCTAATCTGGAATTATCTGAATAGAAAGTGGGATAGCTTCTTCCTCATAACTCCTATGAGTTTTATTCAACTTCCTGGTCATTCTACACTGATTAATGGTTTCAAATCAAGCTTTTTACATCTTGGGTTCATCCTGGTTTGATATGAATAATGAAGATATTACCATATGTCTGAACAGGCTAATCTGGAATCATCTGAATAAAAAGTGGGATAGCTTCTTCACATAACTCCTATGAGATTTATTCAACTTCCTGGTCATTATATATACTGATTAATTGTTTCAAATCAAGCTTCTACATCTTGGTTCCTCCTGGTTTGATAAGAATCAGGAAGATATTGCCATATGTCCGAACATGCTAATTTGGAAACATCTGAATAGAAAGGTGGATAGCTTCTTCCTCATAACTCTTTATGAGATTTATTCAACTTCCTGGTCCATTCTATTCTGATTAATGGTTTCAAATCAAAGCTTCCTTACATCTGGTTCCTCCTTGTTTGATAAGAAACATGAAGATATTGCGATATGTCTGAATTAGGGTAATCTAGAAACATCTGAATAGAAAGTGGAATAGCTTCTTCCTCATAAACTCCTATGAGATTTATTCAATTTCCTGGTCATGTATATACTGATTAATGGGTTTCAAATCAAGCTTCTTACATCTTGGTCCTCCTGATTTGATAAGAAACTGAAGATATTTGCCATATGTCCGAACAGGCTAATCTGGAATTATCTGAATAGAAAGTGGGGAGCTGATATACCATGGATTTTACCCGTTTTAACCATGGTATAAGTTAGTATTTATTATATATTTAATCTGTTTTTAGCCTGTTAGGTATGTTTTCAGGTTCAGGAGCATTTTGTGAGAAAGTGATGTTTTTTGGAGCATTTGGAGTGCAGAGATGATACACCCGAGTTGACCAGTCAAGACCAAGTCGGAAGTCAACATTGCGATTATAATCGATCGATACTTATCCTGAGTTGTCGATCGATTGTAGCTGAGCAGATCCGCGTACTAGAAGATTATAATCGATCGATACACATCCAGTGTTATCGATCGATATCGAACACAGAAATGGTTTGCCGACTACTTCACCCAAGACTTCACCAAATTACGAGATTGCCCCCGACAAGTTTTTAAACCTAATGGAAATGCTTAAATATTCCTGATAAGTGTTTTTTTTACGGCAACCTTCGAAAGAAACAAGCTTTGACAACCCTCAAGAGAAAAGCAGAGAGTGTGAGAGAGAGACTAGAGTTTTTATTTGTTTTGAGAGATTGGAGAGATTTCTCATCTCCTTTGTATTTTCTACTTTATTTCTATCTATGCAATTCTTTCATCTATCTATTGTTATGAATTTCTTAGCTATGTCTGAGTAGTCTACTTGTTAGATCTA
>NW_026618853.1:0-10606 GCF_000801105.2 Raphanus sativus
CTTTCATCTGAAGGATCACTTGTTCCAGCACCTTTAGAAGACTGAGTAGTTTTGTGAATAAAATCTTCAAGAAATTTCAATCTTACAGCCAACTCGCAAGCTTCCTTCTTAACCAGATGATAGTGTTCATCAAGCCAACCCTGAATTGGTTCTTCCTCAATATCTGCGGTAAGCCTGCGTATGCAAAATCTTACGCGGCCAAATTTTGGACTAGATTTCTTACTCTTAGGCTTCGAGCTTTCTTGCTTTCCTGGAAAACTGTTTTTACCTTTCGCTACAGTTATAAGTCTCAAGGCTCGCAACATGTCTTCAATCGAATCATCTATGGCACGCAACTGCAGCTTGTGTGGCATGCAAATATGCACATCAAGCCCTTGTACTACCCAGTCCCAAGGACCACCTGTCATTACAGGGACTCCATCAGATAAACTCGATGAGGCAGAAGGAACTCTTGATATTTGCATTCTTGTAGTTTTAAACACTCGAGATTCATTAAAAGCAAGCATAAGCCCCTCAAGAAGCACTCCTATACAGGCATTCTCAGAAAATATTGATTGTGCCTCCAATTTAACCTCTACCCCATCTCCTACCTCAGCTGATATTGTCAACCTTTCCACATCAATAGCAAACATAGATTCTTTTTTCTTCTGCTTGTCAACAGAGTTGGACAAATTTATTTCTTCACCCCAGCCACCATCTTTCACACTAGAGATGCCTTCCCTTTCATGTTCTTTAAGCCTTTGTGCATAAACCAGGGATTTCAACCGCAAAAACAGTTCATAGAAAGACAAATGGACGTCAGGTTCCCAACCCAGTGAAATATCAGTAGCACTGAAGAGAGAACAAACGCCTATTTCATTGAGACCACCAGATCGACGTACAAGCTTCGCGTTGTGCATATCAAACAACTTGACCTTTGAACAAGGTTTATGCTCCTCCAAATATTCCTGGTAGATAGACATTGCTCTTCCAAGCTCCATCTGCGTTGAGTGTTTATCCTTGTTGAGACAAAATTTAAAATGTGATATTTCCAGAGAGACCGAGTACTTCAGTCTTTTACACTCTTCAGAAGCAGTAGACTGAATGTTCGCTGTGCGTAGTCTGCCATCAGCCAATGAGCTAAACTTAACTCGGCCACCTTGTGATCCATAGTTGACTGTTTTAGGATCGTCAATAACTGTGTTATCCAATCCTGTCTCGTCACAGAAATTCACACAGCAACGTTCAAGATTTAGGTTCACAAGCCTAGTTCCTTTCCCAGATCCTTTGGATGGTTGCACTCCTCCAGATTGATTCATCTTTTTGCCGGAAACAGATAATGTCTTGAAGAGAGCTTTGAAGGACATAGCACTAATTATGAGGGATTCAACACGCTTGAAAGAAAAGTAAATACACATTCCAGTCACGTCTACTGAGAGTATCAATTTACTTCTGCAACCAACTTCGTCAGATGATGTTCTGTCACTTCTTCCCCAATCCAAGCTAAGCTTTGCTATATGCATTAACGAACCAGAGTTCGGCTCTATTCCGAAAAGGTTTTCTTTAAAGCATTCCTGGTACTCATCTGCCAGATGCAGATTCAATTCACCAAGTTCAACATGAACTGCTGTTCCCGTATTCGAAACGTTATTAGCAAACACATGCGACGACTGCGAACAAAACTGCATATAAAAAACCAAGAACATTATACTGTTTAGCATATAGTAAAGCAAATCCATATGTGCGCAACAAATAAAGAACAAAACAATCAATTACGTGAAAAGTCTTATATGGCCCTATCTCACGACTACAGTCTAAAATTAATCAAAACTGGGTCAGAGAGATACACTTCAGTTACTTACATGATACATAGGCAAACCATCAATACCATATAGCATAACAGTCATCTCAGGGGCTGAAACTGTGCCTGTCCACATAATGGCATTCGTATCAGAAGCTTTTGATTTCCCGAGTGTGTGAGTGGGACCTTGCAGCACCAGTTTTTTCTTTTTCAAGAAATGAAGACGCAACCAGGGCTGTAGCCTAGAAATGAATAGGTTGCATCTTGTACCTCCCAGCTTTATATCAACTTCAGCTCTAATAGGCAGAACCGGCTGAAAAAAAAAATAACAAGGAACATAAACATTTCATGATTTAAAAAGTATAACTCAAACTGATGCATACCAACATAAGATACTGTTCGTTCTGCATAAATTCATGTGATACAAAAATAAAGTGCATTTCCTTTATGGTGATATGAAATAGATAGTCCATTAATTAGATCAACTAAAAGAGCTCATGATCTAATGGGAAAACTGAGGGGTAAAACATCAAACAGAGACCTGTCAGTTGTAAGGAAACAAAAAAAAATAGGCATAGCTTTCCCAAGTCAGATTATTGAGTCAAATGCAAAGAGCTTCGAGAAATAGAAAGTGAAAAATGTATAATGTCATGAGATTTCGAACCTGAATTGGGATGTAGATAAACGAGACCACATCAACTTTCATAATCTCCAAAACAGAGAACTCAGCTTCTCTAAAAAGCTGCAAGGAAACACAAGTGCAGAGAATTAGTAAATAAGAGATTTGGAAATCATATATCTGAAGGAGCTTACACAATCATACATGAATCTCACTGAGTTCCATCTGAACATCGAGACGTGTACTCTCTCCTGTGTCTTCAAAATATTTTGATTTAACACTCCTTAGTTGAATTCCTGTGATGTTATTCTCAGCAACCAGATCATGTTCTCGATTGACACATCTCACATCCAGTTTGGGTAGTTTGAACGAAATCTGGTCAGCAAGACCAAAGCATCAGTAGAGCTTAGATGAAAACAATGACTTTACTTTCTATATCAGATTAATCTACATAACGCAGACTCACTGAAGACACGTAAAATCATTGGCCAAGACAATTTTCATATGCCAACTTACCATTTCAGGAAAAGACGACGAATATTTTGCGAGAGCTACCACCAGTTGATGCTCTTTAGGAGATTTCTTGGCAGATGAATCAGCAGTAGTTGACGTTACAACTTCATCTGAATGAAGAGTAGATGATGACTGTTTGCTCTTTGGAAATGAATCCTCATCAAAAGTCAGAGTTACATCTCCAGATATAACTTCCACATTTCGTAAAAAGATACCTACAGCCCTACGTTAAAAAAACAAAACAACAAAACTGAGCAAACCACTTATTGAGTAAAGATTTATCTTCTGACAAATGCATCTTAAAAGGTCAGAGAGCAATCTAGAGGAGAGTTTCCCAAAAGAGCTTACAGATGTAATCCAGTTAAGGAGGTACCTGTCATGTCCAAACTCAGTAGAAAGAGAGAGCTCATCACAAAACAAAGCAGGAGAGGATCTGTCTGATGTGGCAGAGGTCGTTTGGGAAGCAGTAGACCTTTCAAAGCTTGAGCTAGACGACTGATCAGACATCATGCGTGACTCACATAAGTGAACCAGAATCGGTAATACATGCAGCTCTACATATAGATTTGGCTTTGTCCCACCATCTTTCGATATATCCAACTTCAGTTCCTTGACTTCCATTATTGCCTTTCGGGTCTGCATTTCACCTAGATCGTTAGAAAATTATTTCCATAGACATCAACTAAAAGCAATCAAATCTCCGTCTTGTAGATGAAGAAAGATGGCAAACTCAAACCAATTACCTTGACAACCATATCCGCGACGGAAACTGAAAGAAACCTCGCAATATTAGCCACCACCATCCACTTTCCCCAGCCTGAATTACGAGGTTTCTGACGTTTGGGTTTGGGTACATTATTTGTTGAAGTGGATGACCTCATTACAACTTCAAGATCACATATCAAGACTTGCAGTTTAGGATCTCTAGAAAGAAAACCAACGCCGAGTTTGACCAAGGACTGTCGTAAGCTTACTTTAATTTCACCAGCAGACACGGACTCGATAGCACCCTGAAAAAAACAGTCAAACCAGAAGCAAATCATCAAAAAAAAAGCAAAGAAATACTATTCAAGTAGAAGAAACGCAATCAATCATCCAAAAAAGAAAAAAGATTGATACTAGTACATCACTAACAATACTGCTACATAATGTAAAATTCAAAGAAGAAATAAAACTACAGTGGTCTTCTACAGAAACAGTCCAAGTATAAAGCAAAAAAATAAGAACTGATACATTGATCTTCTACAGAAGCAATCTTTCTTAGCCACATCCCTGACAAGAGTGCTTTGATGAAAGGGTTTAGAGAAATTTCAAGAAGACTCGCCTTATTGAACTTGACCGTGACATCCCTGAGGCATTTCCAACCGCCAACACGGAACACAACAGATGCTCCCAGCACTCGGCTAAGAATCCACGCAGAGAATCTTGAACAAAGTCTGGAGAGTCAAACAATAATAATTAGGGAATGTGCATATCTCTCGAACTAGAACTCGAGCAATTCAAGAAACTGAGAGAGTGACTCACACGAAGATCATCCATAAGACGATGGAAAGAATCAGGAACCCGAAGAAGAACTTAGCAGGTGAAGCCGCCATCTCAGAGAGAGAGAGAGAGAGAGAGAGATCTCACTTTTTTCACCCGCCCGCGGCACTGAACCAAACGGTTTCCACGCAAAACACCATTTTTAAGGAAATGGAAAACCCTAAGAGTTGAAAATCGATCAGAATTGTGGGAGAGTGTGAGCTGCTGCTTCAGTAGGCGGAAGATCAGATCCAGCGAAGTTGTCAAGTGTGATCGCTGGAGAGAGACTGTTTTTGCTGGTCTGATGAATGGACCATGTGTGGACTACTGGTGACGGGTTGAGAGACGGTAGTTTGGATCCACTGCGGAAAGGTGTACCGTAAGGTCCGTGGTTTCGATTGTGTCTCTTGGGGTTGGGATTAACTACTTTGGAGTCAGCGACGTCAACCATAACGACTCTTTTTACTCGATTAGTTTTTTGGTTTTTAGTTTTGGAATTTTACGAATACTTACTAAAAGTATCACTGTTTTCTAGCTATCCCCACCACAAACTCAACTTTGTACTGATAGTGACGGTTGGCATTTTACAACAATCACGAAAGATATTATAAATCGTTTCAAATTGCTATGAATCTATTAAAATCAAAAGTGGTCAGTGTTTGTGGTGGTGATGGACGATTGTGATTGGATAAATAAATATAAAAAAACTTCTAAAATTTTTTGAAAAGAAAAATAAAAATATGATAACAAAAATATTTTAATTTAAATTCACAAACAGTATCATAATTTATTTTATAAAAACTTTAAACAAGAATATTCATTATAATTTTTAAACATTAATATTTTTTATCACAATAGTATGTTTTCAATATTTTATAATGTTATAATACGTTAATATTGGTAATTTATTATTAAACCACAACAGTATCTCATAATCAACCAATCACAAATATCCCACAAATGTACTATTTTCCAATTGTGCACCAGTCGTAGAAATCGCTTAATAATGCTAGAAACCGCAACCACTCACATCTGCGAACTCCCGTAACCACAGCGACCACTGCATTTCAAACAGCCACACTATAAAACTTGAAGTCAACCCCAAAAATAATTTATTTTTACTTTTTTGAAATTCTTATTTGTTAATTCATTACATAAGTTCAAGTTATTCACAAAAAATATCATTATTCCTTTTCTTCCAACCATGATTATTTTACTTTATCATCTTCATTTTCTTCTTGTATTTACAACACTGTTATTACTATCAATATACGAACCAAGGAGATGACAAACCTATACTCCAATATGAAATTTATTAATTGTTGAAAACATTTAAGTCAGTAGTTATCTTTGATAACAAATGGAAAGAAGAAGATTGGGACCTTATCAAGCAAATATTTCCACACAAAACAGGTGATAAAAGAATGATAAAATTACAGATCAAACTCATTATGCTCTGTGTTACATTACTAACAGATGAGTCAATATTTTTACAGGTTCGAAGGTGCCACTCGCTTCTCAAATGAGAGAGTCGCAGGACGGGGAGAAACGTATATCCACTTCAAGCCGTGTTGGAGGAACCAATGACAACAACAACAATTCATTTAGCTGTGTATTGTCTTTGAACTTTGAAGAGTTGCCTAGTTATTTGAAGTATTCCTTCCTTTACTTTGCCCACTTCCGAGAAGATTATGAGATAAATGATGACGTTCAAGTGGTTTTCCATGACTGGGATGGGTGGTCTTGGGAAAACAACTCTTACTAGACAAGCTTTTAATCACGACAAGGAAAAGCAAGTTTGATAGACTTGTATGGGTGTGTGTTTTACAAGTTTGTAATACGATGAATGTCTGGTAATAAATCTTGCGGACTCTCAGATCCAATGAAGAAAAAAAAAAGAAAATCTCGGAGATGACAAAAGCTACACTCCAGGATGAACTCTTTTCAGTTGTTGGAAACATTTAAATCATTAATTGTTTTTGATGATCAATATATACAATACTAAAAGGCAAATATAAGCTTCAAAGAAGCTATCCACGTCAGAAAATTTAATCCACTAATAGGAAACTGTTTTGTTTCCACGTCACCCGTTTATGGGCTCTATTATTTCAATTATCTGTTAGTTATTTAATTCGGCTCATAATATTTTGGCCCATAAGCCCAAGTGAAAGTGGAGAGATCTGTCGTAACATTGAGGCTCTTCTCTTCCTTCTTCCTCTCCTGCTTCTTCGATATTCTCTAAAAGATTCGACGTTTCCTCTTCTTAACCCTCCGCATAACTCCATCTTCTACAATCAATCCTCCATCAAATCCCTATTTATGGCTTCGTTTCGCCTTTCTCCATCTATGTGTATATATACCTCCTCTGTTTACCCTTTTTTCTTATTCGCTTTTTTTCCAGATAAAAATTCTCTCAAACCATGAATTCCAACAGCAGTTCCGCCGATCTGATGTCCGGAGGATGTCTGATGGCCCTCTCTCCATACGAAAAAACTTCTTTCGGAAAGTCCCGTTAGGCCCATATCTACTGAACTATTCCGATTTCAACCTCACGACCAGTTACTTGCTCTGGCAAACACGAACAAACAACTTCCTAGTATGTTTCAATTCTTGAATTTGAGTAGTGTATTTGATTTTCCTGATAGCATGTCTTAAACATATTCTCATTAAATCAATTATCAGACGTGATTTGGTGAGTTAAGTGAAATGAGTTGCAGTACTCTTCTGTTCTTGCACTATTCTGCAGCAATTTGTCATGATGATGTGTTGTGTCAGATATGTTTTTTTGACAAATTTTATAAACACTAAAAACCCTTGATTCATCTTTTGTTTTCGTTATTCAATGTGTCATTTTGTGAATGCAGGAAACTGTTTCCGAATCTCTTCCTTCGTAACTTTCTACACTACAATCTTTATGACCAAGCAGAGAGCTTGAGATCAAAAGCACCATGATTTGAGCCACATTCTAATTAACCAACAGGTTTATCTTTTAGTCGCTATTCTTTCATAGCACTTGGTTATTGTAGCTTTCTAGATTATGGTTGATATCGTTTCTCTGATCTCTCAATATTTCTAACCTTTCCACTGTCAATTTTCTTTATTAAAAATAATGTGTATATGTATCTCCTGCTAGGCTTTGCTCGCTTATTATGTTCTTATATCTACACTGTGTTTTCTTTTCCTTGTGCCTTCTTAGACCTCCATATAAATGTAATATAGTGTGCATATATATACACATCTCACAAAATATGTTTTTACAGTTGTTGGTAGTTGTTTATCTCGGTACAGTTGTAATATATGTGTTTATCTCTGTTACGCTTAGTTTGTTTTGAACTCAACATGTTGACTCTTAATTAATTTCATACTAAAATATGTTTGAATTTTTCAGGCAGTGAGGATTGGTGACGTGGAGCTCAGACATGACTTTCAACCTCATAGTTAGGCTCCGAGACAATCAGAACAGGACTACGCAACATTAGCATCTCCTTCTCTCTTAACAGATTTCGGCCAGAAGCTAAGGCTAAACTCTGCAAACCCGGTGGGAGATGCAGAAAGCATAGTGGCTAAAGCCATAAGCGATGGAGGAACCGACGCAACCATCAACCACCAGAAGGGTAGTATGATCTTAGAGAAAACATGAGACATCTACTCCACTAACGACCCACAGAATGCGTTTAGCTCGAGGATTGCCTTCTGTTCTACATGCACAACGAAGCGGTGAGAGCGCTGAGTTTCCCACCAAACACGCACATGGAGAAAGGGAGTGAGGAGAAGAGGAGAGAGAGATGAAACAGCAAGAAGAGGAGCTCACTAAATACATGGCTGAGGAAGATGATGACGATTTCTTGACCTGATACAAACTCTAGCGACTCGCGTCTCTTATGTTAATTCGAGATTATCTGTCATTTTTCACCTTTTCGTGCACATCTGTTCTTTTACTTTATAGTAACGTAGGATCTCTTTTTCTTTGTCAACGGATTCAGATATCTCTCTATATATATTTACATGAGAAGCGCATCAAAAAATCACTCCATGAAATAGGATCATAGGAACAACAAAACATGTCACATGTACAAACAACCGATATGACACGCTTTTATTATAAGCAAATGACCATATTCGTTTTTTTTATATAATTTGAGCAGACTATGTATTTTTATGGTTTGGGTTTTCTGATTCAGCTTTCATAATAAATAAAACTATTACATCTTTTAAAAAATTACGAAAACGAGAACTCAAACTATAAAAAAACATGAATCGGTAACGTTGAACTATGGCAAACAAACTAAAATAACATCAGACATTAGAAAATTCTTTCTATAGTACCACTTCCACTACAATTCAACTTTCTAGATCACCAATGACATCAATACCAATACTAGTTCGTAATGACCCAAACAAGCGCCAATAAAGAAAACTGAAAATATTAAAAGATTTCTTCTTTGGCTTTAGTCTTTGAAAAGAAAAGAAAATTTCAGAAAATATTTGTATACGGGTTGGTTCATATTAATTTTTAGATTATTAATCATTACACTACATAAAATTTATTTTAGTTAAATTATGGTTTGGTTCACTCTGATTTATTCGAAGTAAATTATTTGATACAACTTGGTATGAAACTCAAGTAAAACTCTGTTAGAAATACAAATTTTTTTAATAATTTATAAAACTGATCTATAAAAATATTTTCAAACAGCATGAAAAAAATTCCCCAAAAAATAATTTGTCATAAAACAAAGTTCAACAAATCCTAATATAATCAACAAAACACCATTGCTGAAACAGTAAAAGTTAAATCAAATTTCATTAAAAATTGAAAATCTAATATAAACTGAAACAAAGATATATTATAAAAATTGTTAAATAAATATATTAATTGTTATCTATGAAATTATTGACTATCTATAGTAATTTAAAATATATTTTTTATTATTTTATCACATTACATTATATTTTTAATTTATTTATCTTGGAGTTCGATAAATATATTATCGTGAAAAAAAATAAATTATAATTTGAAACTCTAAGAACAATGTTTGAATTAATCTTTATTTAGATTTCTTCAACTAAAAATGAAATAAAAATCAAAAGAATAAATATAAACCATTTCATTTTGCTTAATTTTTATTTAAGATTTTGTGTTCTATTGAAAAAGAAGACCATTAGTTGTTCTTTCAACTCAAAACAGAAAAATAATAAATTTTACAGTATAATCTTATATAAATTAAATTTATAATGATTTTTAATGTTAATTTCAAATTTTTAATAAAACTAAAATATATCTTAATATAAAATATTTTTATTGTAAACTCATCCGCCCGTAGGACGGACCAATCTCTAGTATATGGAAAAAGATTATTTGGGACCTAATCAAGCCAATTTTTCCACACAAAAAAAGTCAATTGACCTCCTTATGGTACTAAATAAAAGGAAATATTAAAATAGAGATGAAACTTATCATGCACTTTATGTTTAATGGCTGACGGAATAAATGTTTACAAGTTCCAAGGTACTACATACTTACTTCTCGAAATGAAAGAATAGCAGGACATTGAAAAACGTATATTCCTTCTATTTCAAAATGTTACATATTCTAAACTTTTTACACCTATTAATAAAATATATTAAATCTCATTTATATATGCATAATTTTTTGTGATTATTTTTTTCCCATAATTTTAAACCAATAAAAGTTCAATAAGTGAAATTAATTCTTTTGATGTTTGCAATTAGTGAATAGAACATGCATTGAAAACATAAAAAATAGATCTTTTTGAAACAATTTTTTTCTAGAATATGTAACTTTATGAAACGGAATGAGTATTAACTTTAAACCAAAATACCTATCTGATCAAGACAGTTAGACACTTTTCCAACGAATAGTGATGCCCAGAAAAAATACATTTGGTAAGCATTTAATTACTTTGGGATGATCGCAAAACAATCTTCTTAGCCTTAAATGGGTGGTTATTACATCATACTGAATCAGTAGCGGATGTAGATGTGTCACGTGCCCATCTCTTTTTTATTTTAGTTTCATAATCTATACGTATTCATGCAATGCTCCTGTAATCTTATAACTAGATCTTGACCCGCCCAATCGGGCGGATATTTATTTTATGTTTTTAGTTTTTTTTTTATTTATAAATGATATATTTGTAATATTGAAACAT
>NW_026618854.1:0-10604 GCF_000801105.2 Raphanus sativus
AGCCGCTGATAAATTTTATCGGCAAGAAGCAGAACCTGCACGTCAAAAACATTACAAGGTTTACAAAAACAAATGAAATTAAAGAGTGATAGTCTTTTCAAATAAAACAAGACCAAGATTACCTCATCAGCATATAAATTTATCGAAAGAAACTCGACGGAAGTAAGAATTCTGAGAAAACCATTAGTTTGAGAAGGATCAACTTCAAGGGTAGCCTCCACCAAATTAGGCATAGCATTAGTAAATATGAGACGACCAGTGATATTTTTGATCTTTAAGTACTTCAAACAAGGAGTGCTTATCTCGAGTCTCTTTTGAGGAGGGGGGAGAAAAATAGTTTTGGGTGCGCAAGTTCTAACTGTATCCAAGAAGAGATCTTCAAGAAGAGGACAAGCCGAGATTAGCCTGCAGAAAGATTGTTCTTCAAGGAAACCCACACGTGTGAGGTGCAAACCTTTCAGGGACCGGAAACAAACCGATGGTTTACCTGCTGAAAAGTATTTTCGTGGTGGTGAATCATCAAATACAAGATACCTGATCGCGTGGAGTTTCAGGACGACCAGTTTTTGGAAGACTGTTTCAGGAAAACTACTTGGGAGTATAAGTGGAACAGATTGTAACTTTAGTTTGATAATTAGGGTTTTGAGAACCGGAGCTTCATGTAATTGCAACGACCTGCGGCAAAACTCGACAAATCCTTGGGAAGTCATGTTCGGACAAGATTTTTCAACGTATTTAAGTACTGGTGTCATCTTCCATAGAGATTCCCATCGTTTAGAGAGTAAGCTTGTATTCATTGCCTCACTTATTGGGACTAATGAGAGAATTCGCAAGAGCAAATCGTCTGGTAAATTACTGATCATATCCGAGAATGTAACATCTTCTCTTCTTAGTTTTGCAGCTGACATCTCTCCCCCAAAAAAGCTCTGTAACTAGACTTAGAAATTGAAAAGAAAAAGATTGTATAGGTTATGAAGGAGAGCTAAAATCCTAATTAGACTTTGTGAAGCAGATAAAACTTGACAAACATTTTTAGACTTTTTATTTTACTTTATTTAATACTAGGGTCGGCCCGCCCTACGGGCGGGATATACTTTATATAAAATTTAAATTGTTATTTTTATATGATTTTGTGGTTGGCGTTTTAGGTTTGCATTTGCAATAGATGTTTATGATAATGACGTTTGTCTTTCATAAAACTTTAGGTGAAAAAATTTATATGTGTAAAATATGTTTTGTTTGTTTACAATAGTTGTTTGTCCAGTAAAACAATAGTTGTTTCTATATCAAAGGGACTTTGTATTAATATGTTTTGAGGACTTCAAATGGTCTTTCTTGTGGTAATCTTTTTGTGTATGTTGTGAGAATAATTATTTTTTTATGTTGAAATCATAGTCTTTCAACATGTTATTGGAGTGAAAGAGATGATTATTTGAAGTTGTATTTTTTATTAAAATTATAATATATATTAAATGCGAAGAAGGTATTAAAGCAAAATTAATCAAAATAAAAAAACAATAAAACCGGAAAGTGTAAAAATTGAGTAGTGGTTGATGAGTGTAAGCACTTGGTAGTCACCGTAAACTAACTCCAAAAACATTTCCATGTGTTTATACTAATATCAATCAGTGCATTGATTTTCCAAATTATTGAAAGGACACTTTTTAGTGGCATAATAAAGATTATATTATTTTTATAATATTTCTTTTTCAATATAGAAATGTCGTGTAATGAATTTTTGGTAGTATTGATATATAATATTTTATTAATTTAAGTTGTTGGTTAGTTTGTTCGTAAGTAATTTTTGTTTTGATTTTTTTTTGCTATGGCATCATCATGTGAATTGTTATGTTTTGAATAATTTGTATCTAACAATCAATGTATATGATTTTTTTGAGGTTCTTGTCAGCCGTAAGGACTTTGCATAATTTTTCAAAAGGAGATCTCAACTTTGGTGAGAAATTGGCAATCCAAACATTAGCCATCCAGTTGGATTGGAAATAGTGTTCTGGGTTGGAATGTTGTTCATAGTATTCATTGGTTCATTTCTTAAGTTTATTGTTGGGTGATACTCGGTTTTGGTAAAATAAGCTTTTATTGTTTGTTAGGAACAAATATGAACATCTCTAAACCGCTTCTTGCTTGGACGTAACTCTTAAGCATATGATTTCAGATTCTACGGGGAAGAAACTCATAATGGTTTCTATGTTCCATTCGAGATCAGTTACCAATATATTTTTTGAGATTTGGAGGACCAGTTGGTAGAATTTGGTTTCTTTGAAGAGATCGAAGTTGCATTCGAACAAAACTAAGTATTCTTTGTTCTATAAATAGAGAGTTTATTTTTTTCCCAAAACAACTAACATTTTTTTCTTAGAAAACTGAAATACATAATATTTGGATTTCCATTATCGAGGTATTAAAACTTTTACTTGGTTGGCAGGGATTTTAATCATGCGTATTTTGCACGTATCTGTATATTTTTTATTAGTCAAAGATTGTTGTAGAGAAATTTTATATATATAGAGTAGGAAATTATTTACAATCAGATAAATGGGAATATAATCTTTTGTAAGATTTCAACAACATGACGTAGTATCTATGTTTTGATACATCAACACTTAGGGGGATGTATTCAACCGAGAGTTTTAGGTGATTTGTATTAAAATGACAAATCCACTGTTATTCAAACATGAATTTTAAAAACTCATTTAAAATCCACTGTTATTGAACTTGACATTTCGTAAAGTACTCTGAAATCCAGTGTTATTGAAAATATTTTAAGTTGTGGAGTTTTAAAGTTTTGAGGTGATTTTAGGGTGTTTGGGTGGAGTTTCTTAGTTAAAAAAAAAATTAAAACTCAAATCCCATGGTTTTAAGTGATATTCTAGAGTACTTTAACAAAAATCACTTAAATCTCTGCAACTTATTAAAATCATCTAAAACTCCATTTAAAATCAAATCACATCAAATGTTAAATTGAATACATCCTCCTTACTATTTACCACCAATTAGCATGGTAAGTTTTTTTTTCATTTACTTGATGTATTTTGTTTCTTACAAAAATTGATTTTTATAATAAAATATGAGCAGGTATGAGTTATTAGTGGTAATGAAAAAAATAAGAGTTGATCCTTTTATCCTAGAGGTTTCTATACATCTATCCTTTATGTTGTATTGTCTTATTGTAATGCTCGTAGAGCTAGAATTATCTCTTCTTCAAAGTGTAGTCCGATTGTTTAAGTTTTAATGAAAGTGGTGTTTCAAAAAAAAAAAGAGTTGATTTCGACATCTTTAAGATATTTCTATATTTATATATATAATAATATTTAGGGACATATATATATGTTTTAACCCAATTATGTTTATTAATTTCTGAAATAACTATTTTATTTTTTTCTATAAACATAATATGTTTTTTACTTAATCATGAAATGTTTTTTTACAGAAAATAATTAGTGTAAACTTAAATTTTATTATAGTTTCTTTTAACATAGAGTAAAATACATTAGAAATTGTTTTATGTTAACCAGTTGATGATTATTTATGTCAGATACTTAGACTATGGAACTTTGTAGCATAAGTGAAATTATTTTTCACTCAATGGCAATATTCTTTTTTATGAAAACTATTAAAATATGATGGAAAAAATACCAATCCCTAGGGAATTATTTGATGAACCTAACAGTAGCATGCGATACTCAGAGTCGTGCCTACCGAAGATAAAAAACAGAAACCTTGGCTTTGGGTATCATTGCAACATATAAACATATTTTTTCTTATTTATAAAACTATCAAATAGGTATAGTAAAAGAATATATAATTGTAAATGAACTCATAAAAATAGATAAGACTAAGGTCACAACACAACAGAAGTTTTATTGTTTTGGTCAACAAAAAATATTACTACACAACACACAGGATACACATGATGAAGATTATATCCATGGCACATCTGATATCTTCCCATCTTTTTTCTCTCGTCTGTTGGAACCACAGAATGACCAATCGAGAATCTTGTTCACTCGTTTTAGATGCTTGGTCTCACGTTCAGACGGCTTGCCAGCTTCTGTCCCAGTGACTTATCAGCCTGGTTCACACATCGTTAGCCAATCAGTCTTAAAAACGTTAAAAAAACTTCACAAACTTGTTTAACTATTAAAGGCTCAAGGAAAGATACAATGACAGTAAAAGAAATTTTTCAGATTATATACCTGGGACCTGTAAGATATCCAGATGCTGCAGATTTCATGTGTGATGGGAGGGGGTGACAGAGCATCAATCCATCGACCGACGTTCTTGCCTGAAGTAGAAAGCAACCATAAGACAATAAACATGTAAATGTATTGAGTATCACCAAAAAGAAAATATTAAAAATAATGTGTACCTCTCTGGTGTGAAGGAACAATTGCAATCTCTAGACTCCTTGAAGTTGTTCTCTTTCTCAATAATACACTGCAAAACAGATTTTGAACTTTTAGATCATTTGTTTTCTTGTCTGAACAATCCTTATGAAACTGAAACAGAGTTTCTTAAGTTTGAGTTGATTACTGGCCCTCCACGTTTTACATAGCAGACTGCAGGTGGAGTTGGATAATTCTCTGCATGGCGAACTGGGTCATACCTTGAAGGGAAGTAGTTAACCTGCACCAAACCACCTCTCATAAGAAAAATATATTCTAGCTTCGTGGTTTCATAAGCTACTTGCCTGGGTCCTTGTGAAGTTAGTTATAAGGACTTCAGACCATACACATAAATAATAAAGCTTTCATTCTCTTACCACCAGCACTGACTATTTGCTCAGCCCAGATATCAGAACCGGGTTTTCTGCACCAACAATCTATAAACATAGAAAAGGCATTTAAGCTCTCATTTTAAGACACGATGTAGAAGTAAAAATGATACCGAGGTACTAAGTACTAACCAAGAGAAGTTTGTCGTTCAGACTGTAGATTAGGCCTGGGCGTTCGGGTACCCATTCGGGTTCGGTTTGGGTTTTTCGGATTTTGGTTCTATTTTGTAACACCTTCTAGGTCCCATTCTAGTAAATCTACAAGTTCGGTTCGGGTTCGGATATAACACATCGATTTCGGTTCGGTTCGGTTAATACCCGAAGTAACCATATATCATTCGGATTCGGGTTATATCAGATCGGTTCGGATATACCCTAAGTAAAATCTAAAATTCAATAGAAAAACATAAAAATATATACTTATTTATATATAATAGAGTATTTAAGATATTTTTTAAAAAAAATTAGATACTTATTGTTAGATATCATGTTGAAATAAACATGAAATTGAATATTTGAAGTACATTTTTATGTTTTAAATATTTATATTATATATTAATTCGGACATTTGGATCGGTTTGTTCGGATATTTTTCGGGTTTTTGGGTTTTCGGGTTTTTCGGATTATCCATTCGGGTTCGGTTAATAACACTTCGGGTTCGGATATGTTTTGTAACACCCTACAAGATCCATTCGGATATTTTTTAGAATTTGGATTCGGTTCGGATCGGGTTTTTCGGTTCGGGTTCGGTTCGGATTTCGGGTTACGGGTTTTATGCCCAGCCCTACTGTAGATCATCAGCCACTACCATAAACAGACTCTCCAAAGATATCGGTTTTTTTTTACTCTTGCCTCAGATTGATCATCACTGTTTTATCTTCACCAAGACCTGCACAATCGTCATCGTTCTCATCATAAACCATCAAACTCCAGAATCGAAACCGAGCAATCATTCCATTAATTAACCAAACAAAATAGAGCAATCATTCAATTGATTGTTTTAAGAAAAAACTAAGAAACCATACCATTGACCATCTCTTTGGGTTCCGCCGGAATTGATCTGCAGCTCCCTGATTCGAGACGGAGAAATACGTAGCTTATATAGTGGTGGGGGAGCAAATAAATGGGATTAATAACGAAGCCTTTACTCGGAATGTTTGAGTTGGTGAGAAGAAGAGCAAACGGCATCGAGTCGCCGTCACAGAATGATGAAAGACGACCACAGCTGATTAGGGTTTGGAGGTGAGATATATTCTTTCGGGCCAGAAACAGTTTTAAATTTCACAGCCCAAACTCAGAACACGCAAACGCCCACGACGGTGAGGAATAAATGATACGGTGCGTTTGGCGTAGGTGGACACATGTCAGTTTCTGGAGAGGCGAATTATCTACATAGATTCCTATGTGGAGCTCTATGGAGAGATTAAACTGTTTTTTTTATAGTAATAGATGTGGGCTTGAAAGCCTGGAAGATATTAACCCCAATAAACTATTTTAGTAGAATGCTCTAAAATAAAAACTACATATTTTTTATCAGTACTTACACAATAGTAAGTAGCATGCACGATTACACATTTAGATGCTATCTTTAGTTTAGGATATTTCACATTTTATTCTTTATAAAATATTTTTAAATCTTTTATGCGTATATATGTATACAGAAACATTCAAATCAAATATATATTTGTATATTCATTAAATTAATTATTGGAAAGACAAATTCTGCAGTATGAAAATACTGATGAGAACTAATTAAACACAATTATATTTACAAAGTTAACCGTACAAAATCCACAAGGAGGCAAGAGAAAACAAAGCATTCCACTTTTTTCTCTCCTAAACCTTGAACAAAACGGAAGTTTGAAAGGTAAAAGCAATCTACAAAGCGAACAGGGCTAATGTCGATTTTACGGTTTTATAATAGCCATGTTCTTTACGTTGTCGCTGCTGCGATCCTTTACCGAACAGGGCTAATGTCTTTCTACTGCTTGTGTGTAAGATGTTCAGAGCAGTGGTATTAAAAACTAGAAAGCTACAGTAACTTCTGTTATTTTCTAAGGGATCTTATTATCGGAAAGAGACTCATCTGTTTTCTTTTGGTCAAGAAAAATATGAAACACTTTGTCCTCAAATGCAAATATAATACCTTTTTTACTAAGAGAAGGTTGTAATCGAATGCCAATATAAATTCTATTAATTATTCGATTACCTTTTGATGAAATGTCAATTTCAAATCCAAAATGTATTTTCCCGGAATGATAAATTCTATTATTCGATTACAAGCTGACATGAGGCCGAAGCTTTGGACATATACGTCAAATCCTTCATTATGATCTGACCATTATCCATGCACGTTCTATGTAATCTGATCGTAGCAGTCTTTAAACGATGAGCGTTTTTCAGAATGTAAGCTGCGGCTTCTCTCTCATCTAGTGTTCCTCCATAGCCTCTCCATTGAAGAATCTCGAGATGGAAGCTCAACCATTTAGGAACAGGGCTCGGTTCCGAGCCTAAACAGTACTGTTGATTCTCGGTATCTTTGGGATATGTCTAGGAAACATAAAAAGGCATGGATTATATCAATTAAAAGTTTCTTGAAACTGATTACAAAGACGGGACAAAAGTGAACTTACGCGACCTAGCTTGAGAGATTGTAAATAAGGAAAATATTTCAGCAAACTCAGAAGTAGATTAGAGCGAAAACTGTTGCAAACTTCTAGTTCAAGATGAAGAAGCCGGTTGAAGATTAAACTATCCCTTAGATCAAGAACCTGTGGCTGTGTACACAAAAAAAAACACTGTTACTTAATCTTGAAAGCAATTGATATATTTTCAAAGCAAATGAAACCAATATTGCGGAAAAATAAAGATTTTAAGGGGTTTACCAGTGAAGGATACAAACATATAACAAGATGCTCAACGGAAGAAAGAACTCTCAGAAGATTTTCATTTTTGGACATATCAACTGATACATCTGCCTCCACCAGTTTAGGCATATCCTCAAGAAAGTTATAATAACCGCAGCGATCGAAGATCTTTAGGTAATTTAAAAAAGGAGTGTTTATCTCGAGTCTTGGTTCATCAGAATTATAATAGGCACGTTCTGAAGTAATGGATAATCTCTGTAGAGAAGGGACTGACATGTTGAACAAAAAACGACCACGACTGCAAAGTCTTTGGAGGAATAGATCTTCAAGAACAGGACAGGCCGATAAAAGTCTTGCGAAAGATTCTTCGCACCCGAAATTCACACATGTGAGGTGCAAAATTTTCAGGGAAAGGAAACAAATAGGAGAATCAACAACGTCCAAAATAATCCTACCTTGAAGTTTCAAGACAAGGAGTGTTTTAAAGACCGTGAGGTTATTGGGAAATGTGATGGGAGTGTAATAACCATAATAATAATTCAAATTGATTTTCATCTCTAGGAGATTGGAACGGATATTTGGGAATAACAGATTATCTATGGAATCGGTGTACTTCCCAAGTTTGAGATTTAGGGTTTTGAGAGCTTCATGTAATGGCAAGGACGTGACACAAAATTGGTCAAATCCAAGGGAACCAATGTAAGGACATGTTTCGTCATACACGAGCACTGGCATCATCTTCCACACATATTTCCATCGTGTAGACAATAAGCTTGTGGACATTGCAGTTCTTACCGGAGTCAGTGAGAGGATTCTTAAGAGCAAATCGTCAGGAAGGTGACTGATCCTATCTGGATGCAGAACCTCTTCACTTCCCAATCTTGCAACTTTCATCTCCCAGTCGTTTGAGATCCGAAGGAGTAACCTAACTTTGGAGCGTAGAGAAAAAGAGAGATATGGAACCCTGGTTTTTGTTAAGGGTTACCTCTCGCAAATTATCCTTTTTTTCGGTTAGTCCACCAAGTTTTGTATTAAAGCCCATGAAGGAAACATTGTACAAGCCTGATATTACAACAACTTGACTTGACACATCACATTCACGTGTTAAACATTATCAGGAATTCGCCTGGATTGTCTGCCGGCGACGCTTGGTTCTTCAGCGACGTTTCATCATCATACATACCATAACTTGATCCTTTTGTATGTGATCGCTGGAGTCAATAACAAGATCTACAACACCCACCATAGCTTCAATTACATAACTAGGTATATGAAATCACATACACGATTAAAATAATTGGAAAGGCTTTGCTTGAGAGATATAATTAAACCAAACCTGGTCGTTACAGTTTATTACATTGTGGAACCAGTTGCAATATTATCGAACATTTTGATCTTTGCCGTCTCACTTGTGATGTTCTGAAACGCTTGGATTTCGAGGAATCTCTTAGAAAGAATGGTTCAGGTCCTTACGGAAATAGATGAAACACGGGCTCTCTTCAATCTAATACCGCACCAAGCTATTGATAAAGACAAACTGCTTCTCTTTTTATTTGCTTTTGTTCTTTAGCTAATTAACTGCATCAAACCCAATTATCTACTTTTTGTTACTTCTTTCGCCATTTCCCATTTGCTTATAATGTCTCTCAAATTTGGTTTCCACTACTGACTGAATGAGTTTATTAACGTAAATTTATGTGTCCTCAGATTGTTAACTTTCATCTCCCCTTCTTATGTGTTAGGATAATGCTTAGGGTTTGATGATAAGTCGTCTTGATATGTTACAGAGATACATAAAACTTCAGAGCTAAAACTTTGTCAACATTTTTAAATTGTTATTACCGGTCCAAACAGTTAGTTTGATCGGCTAATGTTCTTGCCATCATTCGAACCTTTCTTTATACAATAAAATCCGTTACTTTATGTCGTACTTTTAAAAACAGTCTTTAGACATTACATTCTCGTTTTTTATGTACACAATATCTAAACGTAAGTTAGTAAACTACCTCAGAAAACGCTTTCCCATTAGTATTCATGGCCTAATTCCGAAAACCCAGCTTGATGAGCATTGGGGTGTCAAATTTGTTTAGCCTCATGAAGTTACGTTGATCAATTAAGTTGTTCATCTTATAGGTTCATCAATATCCACTGGTTCTCCAAAATTCATTAGTTTGGTAACAAAATAGAAAGGTTACCTTTGTTAAGCTAAAAATGGGGGCAGAGATTATGGATCTCTTGCTATTACTGGTACTTTTCTTTACTTTGTAATGCCAATATTACTGGTACTTTTCTTTACTTTGTAATGCCAATTTTGTCTAAAGAACAAGTTAGGTCGTCCCACCAACATTTTACATTCACTTCTCAGTCTGAGAACTACCGGAATGTAATATTGTACGGATCAGCCATATAACTTCACTGACCTCAACGTTGTTTGCCTTCTTCACTTTATCTGACTCTGATTGTCTGACTACTACTACTTCTTCATAAGGTTAATGTTTAATATAAACAAGAACACAAAATGAATAAACCATGTTCCAGTTCCACATTTGGATTTAAGTACATTTGCATCTCAATCTTATTTATTCTTACGAGGAAATAATATGAAACGAGATCAATTTACATAGGCTTGATAAAGAGGAAATTAACTTGTACAGGCTTGTTCACCAACTCTGTGACATAGTACATAGTGGGTGGAATTGGAGTTTTCATTTTTATTAGCCTGCCAAAATAGAGTCCTTCCGATCTAAGGCTAGACTTAGTTGTGTTCCATAACCTTTGTTGTAGACTTAATAGAAAATAGTATAGCAACTCAAAGTTTATTTAATATATAAGGATCTAACATAATTAAGATTTGTATCCTCCTATCCTAATATTCAAAAAGTATGACAAAATAGTTTCATGAAACTTTCATCATTTCATGCTACTCTTTAAATATTTGTAGCATG
>NW_026618855.1:0-10604 GCF_000801105.2 Raphanus sativus
GAAATCATTTATGGAGAATCAATAGTAATAAATCGAGAGCAACAAACCTAACCCCCTTTCCTCGTTTTACAATTGAATTTGCATATTCGATTTTGGTGATTTGTGTGAGCTGCAAAACTTAATTCCTTTTTTATTGTGCATATGGAGTCTTTAAAATAATTAAAATGACTTGTAATAAGTTAACTCTTTAACAACAATACATTTAAGATACTAACATTTGTATTCATAATTTTACAATCAATAAAGATTGTAATGTTGCAAAATGTTAAAACCATTTACCGAACAAACATTAGTATAAAAAATACTAAGCAGCTGTTGGCTGGATCATCAAAGCAGCTGATGTATCCGCTGCTTCTGAAATAGGAAGAGGGGGTCAATCCTTCCTGCATGTACCTTCGGCAATCATGGCGGAAGCCCTCGCTATACGGGAAGCCCTCCTCCACACCCTCTCTCTCGGGATCACTTCAATCTGGCTTCGATCAGATGCTCAAGCGCTCATCGCAGCGATCAACACGAAGCGGAGACCGACAGACCTCTACGGTGTTCTGTCGGACGTCAACTCAATTTCATCTGCTTTCTCTTTCTGACTTTTTTCATTTTGCTCTAGGCTTTCTAACGGGCCTGCGGACTCGATCGCAAAAGCCCACATTTGTTTCCAAAACGCTCCTGTAGCCCACTTCGTTTGATTTTCCTAATATGAAGTTTCTTGTTGCGCAAAAAAAAAAGTATAAAAAAACTCATTCCGCGCATGCATGCGTGTTATCATCTAGTTTTAAAATATGGAGAAATCTTGAAATCCAATCATTTATAAAAATTGTATAGTCTCGATTTGAATCCTGCTAAGATATAGAAATTTTTAAACAATAATCGATAGGCTAGAATGCTTATATATAGAGTGAGTTATCATTTAAGACACATTTTTCCTTTTTTTTTATAGTATAAGACACTTTCCGCTGGAGAGGCACATTTTCAATTTTCGCAGTGATTTTTGGACTAAACTGCCCTTTACTTGGCGAAATATATTTTTCTTTTTTGTTTGATAGTGGAGACCAAAACCTTTTGATTATGACAGGTTAAAAAAACGGAGGAGCGTGTATATATTTTAAACAAAAGAGTATTATTTTTCTTTTAGATTAAAAGTGACTTTTTAAATTCCCCACCATATTATATTTGTCAATATCTAATATTATACTATATAAATAAATATATAAACACATAAATAAATCATATTTTTTTCCTTTATATTTTGATATCTTTATGTAAATATGTTTTTAGTATTTTTAAAATTAAAATTAAAAATTTAACAGTGTATTTTGATATTTGTGGACAAAGTTTTGTGGATATGTTTTTGTTACACAAATTTGAAATAGTCATGGACATGTATTTTATGTATAAAAGCTTTTAGTATTTTATAGATATAATTCAAAATATCCACTAATACAACATACATTTTGTGTACAAGATTTTGTAGACAAAACATCTCAATCTTGCATATTTTTTATGTACAAAATTTTTGTGGACAAAAATTCTCAATCTTGCAAATTTTATGTACAAAATTTTTGTGGACAAAGTTTTATAGACAAATCATACAAAGGTTCGAAGCTTCCTTTTCCATAACAGTCGTGGTCATCTTTAAACTAAATTCTGCTACTTTTTTTTCAAATTTTCTTCAAAGTCACAAACTTTTAACGAAATAAAAGGGACATTTGAAGTATAAGCAAAGAAATTACATGACTAACAAGTCACTCTTTGCCGCTTAATTAATTACTCTGCAACAGAAGTATAAGCTCAAGGTTCTTCCATGGACCCACTTTGGAAACAATGCTCGTAGCTGTTTCCTTTTAATCACAAGGTTTGGTATTCACGACACCAATCAGAGCATGGACACACTTGGGTTAGTGGGTTTGACAATAGATCTTGTGGTGGAGGATTGGAATTGCTTGGACACGGCGAGCTTTCATATACACTGCTATTATAGATATATAGATCTACAACTCTTGACGAAGGTGTATGGTCTGAAAACCAGAAATCAAATTTGAATGTACACTACTGTTATTAATCTATAGATCTATAACTCTTAAAAGGAGAAAAAAGTTAAGGTAGACGAAATACAAACCTCTGATGACGAGTTCTTGTGGAGTCGGTTGACTAAGAAGCTTCCCTTTCTTCTTCGATTTCGATTTGGCTATAGTTCGCGATTTATAGTGAAAAGGAAAAATAAGAGAGGTTCATGAGTATTAATAGAAGAAGACAAGAGTAAATTGAAAAATTGAAATCAAACTAGCTTCTGCACTTCTGATTTCTTCATGTTCTTCAGCTCAAGGGAGAGGAGGAAAGAGAATCTATGCAATTAGGTTTCAAAAGATGAGGAAAGTGATTTTGAGTTTAGCATCGTGATATGAGAGATAAAAGTAAATAGTTGTGTATTTTCTTCTGCGTTTAGTAGAATAAAAAAAAGAAGAATGAGAAGTAATTGATGGGGATATAAAAGACAAATGTCTAAACGTGTTAATGGAAAGTGAGAATGTGTCTTACAATGTAAATTTTTCTTATATATATATCTCAAGTCACATCGAATTAAATATTTTATCAAAACTCAACTCGGTTAGTAAGCCATCTGTACATAATCCACATTAGATAAAAGATAAATAAGTTAAGGTCTGTGTGTGGAAAAAAACAATGGCGATGATTTTGCAAGTCCCTCCTCCGTCTTCCTTGTGTAACACCAGAAACCCTAAACTCCAATTCTTCTACTCTTCAGTTCGATCTAATTCGAAGAAGTTCAGATGCAGAGCCGTCCGAGAGAAAACCGAAGAGATGGTGAAGAAGAACACTCCTCCTTCTTCTTCTTCGGCTGAGGAAGCCACCAAGAAATATGGACTCGAAGTTGGTCTATGGAAGGTCTCTTCTTCAGAGTCGAAAGTTTTTTAAAGCATTTTTTCTTGAGTTATCAATTATCTCCGTATGATACGATTTTTGAGAAATTGGGCAGATATTGAGATCCAAGGATGAAGAGGAAGAAGTTGACGGAGAGAATAAGAAGAAGAAATCAAAAACAGATGAAGCTAAAGAGTTACTCGCTAAGTACGGTGGTGCTTATCTTGCTACCTCCATTACCCTTTCCCTCCTTTCCTTCTCACTCTGCTACGCTCTCGTCACTTCCGGTGTTGATGTTCCAGCTCTTCTCCTAAAGGTTCCTTCTCTTGATCATTTTCTAAGTTGGATTTGAGTAAAAGCTGATTCCAACGTTTTGTTTCAAGGTTGGGATTTCGACGAATGAGACAGGAGAGAAAGTAGGAGCCTTTGCTTTGGCTTACGCAGAGCATAAAGCTGCTTCTCCAAGAAGGTTTCCTCCTACGGTGGCTTTGACTCCTATTGTAGCTAATTGGATTGGGAATAAAGTGGACAAGGAGAAGGGTGATGACTAGTCAGTATTTTCCTTTAGTTTACTCAATGGTACTAAATTGTATAATCACTATACTCACTCTTTCTAGGTTCTATGTACAAAACATTTAAGCTTCTTTAATCTGTGAGAATGACGTCGAGTTAGGAACATAAACCAAATAGTAGTGTCAGAATCTAAGTTATAAGTAGTAGCGGTAGTAGTTTTAATAGTTGGGAAGGAGAAATCTCTGTGGTTGATTAGGTCATACGTTATCATGGTGGAGCTTGTTAGTCCTGTGTTTCCTCCAATTGACTCTAAACGATTTCATCAGCTCCCTCAACCGTATCAGGTTATAGTGAAGAGTCTGAACACTGCACAGTGAAGAGTGCGAAGAAGTATGGTAATGATCTTGGCCATGAGACTGATCATAAGCTCATAGTGAATACTGATAAGACAGTGATGTGGGGACAGAGAAGTAGTAAAGCGAATCTGACTGCACAGTGAAGACTTTAGTTTCCTTTCAATCGGACTAACCAAACTCGAATTCAACATAAGGTACAGTCCCCACATCAAAAACACACTTAGGGCAGACGCATCAGTAAACCTTTTGTTCTCGATTCCCCATGTATTTTTTTGATTATTTTAATTTTTTACATTTTTCGTTTAACTTAAAAAAAATAATAATAATAATAATAAACGAGCCTATCACGGGCCGCCACGTGTCGTGAGGCCCGCGGAACAGTGACGACTCGGTATCACTGCGGCGAACTTCTTAGACCCGAGTTCACCAACATCTCATTATTATCTTAATTTCTTTTTTAAAAAACGAGTGAACCCCCAGCCCCCTTTGAACCTCTAATGCACATGTTCTTAGGCTCTGATTGTATGGTATCTCCAGCGCAACAAAAAAAGGTGGAACATTTATTACTCCTGTTTTCGCTCAGTAATTGCCAATCAGATGAAATTTATTGAGTGACTTACCAAATAAGACACATTTGTCTTTTTTTCTACGCAATTAGACACATTCCATTTTCAACACACAATTCATGAAGCCAATGTGTTTTTTTGACCATTATACCCTCTAGCTGAGTATTGTATTTCACGTGTAGTTTAGCAAAGGAAAAAACCAGGTACTTTTTTCTTGTTAGTTAAGTTAAGAAGACACTAAGACTATTAATGGTTTTCCAAATATCAAAAACATTAAAATCCAAACATTACGTTACAATCCAAACAAACAAAACAGTCATGACAATTTCAAATATAAATCTAGTTATTAAAAACCAACACCATGACTTCTTTCGACCTTCCACCTCAGTATCCACCACCCTTTTCCACCTCCACCATACCCTTGTTGATTAAGTTAAGCAGTCATAAGGAAATATCAGATTACGGCAACTAAGATCCAGCAACAAGTCATACAGCAAGGAAGAAGAGACATCAACAAGGATAAATAGCTTAGGCTTAAGTCTATTGTATCCAAGGAGGTTGATTGTATTCTGTAGCTAACTTGTGGTGATCCTATTGTAATCAAGCTATCTAGTACACTGATTTGGTGTGACTAGTGTCTCTTTGATCTAGTGGATTTTGGGAGCAGAAGTTCTCCCACGAGACGTACTGCGCCGAGGGCCGGGAACTCGTTAAATCTTGTGTGTCATTTATTATTCTGCACTAAACCTAGATCAAGTTAACTTCTAACCTAAGTAACCTAAGCTAACTATCTCCACAAGTGGTATCAGAGCTTCCGGTTCTACATATAGGTTACTAAGGGGAGAGAGAGAGAGGGTAATACAGTACCTGCTCAATGGTGAAGTCAAAGGAACGCATCGAGATCGATCGGTTCGAAGGCGATGTTGACTTCGCATTATGGAAAGTAAGGATGCTGGCTCATTTTGGAGTGCTCGGTTTAAAAGCCATACTAACTGACGAAAAGCTTTTGAAAGAAGATCTGGATGCTAAGGATGAACCAGAGTCTGCCATGAAAGACACTAGAAAGGGGCTGGCTGGAATCGTTAAGCCTGCTCCTGCTATTGACCCTGCAAAATTTGAAAAATCAGAAAAAGCAAAGAACCTGATTGTGCTGAATGTTGGGAACAAAGTCTTAAGGAAATTCAACATTGCGAGACTGCTGCTGCAATGTGGAGTACATTGAATAATCTGTACACAGAGACGTCACTACCCAACCGGATTTATCTACAGCTCAGGTTCTACACATTCAAGATGGTGGAGTCAAAATCTATTGATGAAAATGTGGATGAGTTCCTGAAACTAGTGGCAGATTTAAACAATTTGCAAGTTGAAGTTTCAGAGGAAGTCCAAGCTATTCTACTGCTAAGTTCTCTACCTAACAAGTATGATCAACTCAAGGAAACTCTCAAGTATGGGAGAGAAACATTGAGCCTAGCTGAGGTTACTGGAGCAGCTAAATCAAAAGAAAGAGAGTTGATTGAGAGTGGTAAGTTTACCAGGTCAGGTGGAGAAGGTATGATGGTTGAGAGAGGAAGATCAGATCAACGTTCTGGCAGAGGAGGTGGAAAACCCTATAAGGGGAGATCCAAAAGCAGACATGGATGATCCAAATCGCGTCCTAGAAACAAGAACTCCAAGGGATGCTTCATCTGCGGTAAGGAGGGTCACTGGAAGCGTGAATGCCCTGACAAAAGGCAAAATAAACCGCAAGACTCAGCTAATCTAGCAGAAGAACCGAAGCAACCATTGATACTTACTGTGAGTACTCAATACACCAAGGATGAATGGGTGATGGATTCTGGCTGCTCATTTCATATCACTCCCGACAAAGATTTCTTATTTGACCTGGAAGAGTTCAAAGGTGGAAAAGTGTTAATGGCAAATAACACACATAGCAACATACAAGGAGTCGGGAAGATTAAAATTCTGAATCCAGATGGATCTACTATAATTTTAACAGGTGTGAGATACATGCCAGGTATGAGCAGAAACTTAATCTCCTATGGTATGTTAGAAAAGTCAGGATGCAGATATGAAGGAAAGGATCTTATGGTTAACTTTTATAAAGATGATAAACCGGTTATCTCAGGAAAGTATCATAAGGGGCTCTATTATCTACAGGAGACGGTCTCTCGAGGAGAGGCCAATCTATCTAAAGTTGAGAAAAATATGACTAATGTTTGGCATTCTCGCCTCGGTCATATGAGTTTTAATAATATGTCTGAACTTGTCAAACAGGGATTTATCATTGACAAGGAAGTTAAGACATTGGATTTCTGTGAACATTGCATAATTGGTAAATCTCATAAGCAAAGTTTTCCTAAGGCTAAGCATGTGACTAAAGGGATTCTAGAGTATGTTCACTCTGACCTTTGGGGTTCTCCATCTACACCGGATAGTCTTGCAGGAAACAAGTATTTTGTGACATTTATTGATGATTTCTCTAAGAAGGTCTGGATTTATTTTCTGAAGACTAAGGATGAGGTGTTTTCTAAATTCAGAGAATGGAAAGCTGAGGTTGAAACTAAGACAGAGAAGAAAATTAAATGTTTGAGAACAGATAATGGGTTGGAATTCTGTAATAAGCAGTTCGATAATTACTGCAAGCAGGCTGGGATTAAGCGCCACAGAACCTGCAGTTACACCCCTCAACATAATGGGGTGTCAGAAAGGATGAACAGGACCATCATGGATAAAGTTAGATGCATGTTAGCCGAATCTGGCTTAGACCAAAGCTTCTGGGCAGAAGCTGCATCTACTGCTATCCATCTGATCAACAGATCACCTAATTCTACACTGGGATTCAAGATGCCAGAAGAAGTGTGGATAGGTGCTAAACCCGACTTGGGACACCTCAGAACGTTTGGATGCACTGCCTATGTTCACATAACTGAAGAGAAAACAGGACCGAGAGCCATTAAGGGTGTTTTCGTGGGGTATCCTATGGGTGCTAAAGGCTACCGTGTGTGGATAGAAGATGAAGGCAGATGCAGAACTAGCCGAAACGTTGTCTTCAACGAAGATGAGTTGTATAAGCACACTGTTGCTAAAGAGAAAGAAAGCTCAGGAGCAAAGAAAGCTAAAGAGACAGAGAAACGACCTAAGAAGAGGGTTTCATTTAGTGATGATTTAATCAGAGGGCCTTCTCCTTCAGTTGAATCTAAAGGCCCATCTGATCAAGGTGAAGAAGAATCATCATCATCGCCTGACTCTAACAACTCAAGTGAGCAAGAACAAGATCACGATGATAGTGAAAGTGATCACGAGGAAGAAAATGCGAGTGATGACACTGAAACTCTGGACAACTATGTTCTAGCTAGAGATAGAGAAAGAAGACAGAACGTGAGGCCTCCATCTCGGTATGAGGATGGAAATTTTGTAGCTTACGCGCTCAATGTCATTGATGATTTGGAAATTCAAGAACCTAAATCCTATGCTGAGGCAATGAGAAGCCCTAAGAAGAAACTATGGAAGAATGCAGCCGAAGAGGAAATGGATTCTCATAAGAAGAACAGAACCTGGGATCTAATAGACAGGCCGGCTAAGGCAAAACTTGTTGGATGCAGATGGTTGTTTAAGCTTAAGCCAGGGATTCCAGGAGTTGAGGATGAGCGATACAAAGGGAGACTAGTGGCTAAAGGGTATTCTCAGACAGAAGGGGTTGACTACAATGAAATATTTTCACCAGTCGTGAAACACGTCTCTATCAGACTTATGCTCAGCATTGTGGTAAACCTAGACTTGGAACTAGAACAGATGGATGTTAAAACTGCGTTTCTACATGGAAGTCTAGAGGAACAAATCCTAATGGAACAGCCCGAGGGTTTTATTAAGCCAGGGACAGGGAACAAAGTGTGCTTGTTAAGGAAGTCTCTGTATGGCTTGAAGCAATCCCCCAGAAGATGGAACCATCGGTTCAACAGCTTCATGAAGGATCAGTTGTTTGAACGTTGCAGCAAAGATTTATGTGTCTACATGAGAGATGTTAACACTGATAAGGCCATCTACCTACTCCTATATGTTGATGACATGTTGATTGCCTCAGGAAACAAGAAAGTGATTAAGAATCTTAAGGAGAAGTTGAGTGGCGAGTTTGAGATGAAGGACATGGGAAAGGCCTCAAGAATCTTAGGCATGGACATTACTCGTGATCGAGTAAAAGGAACGCTAGTCCTATCTCAAAGCAACTACATTAAGAAAGTCCTAAAGACTTTTGGGATGCTAGATGCTAAGCCTGTGATTACTCCTACTGCATCACACATCAAATTGAGAAGCCTCACAGATGATGAGTGGAAAGTGGAAGCATCTCAGATGGAAAGAATTCCCTATGCTAGCGCTGTGGTAAGCCTAATGTACGCCATGGTGGGATCTAGACCTGATCTCGGATTTGCAGTAGGATACGTGTGTCGATTCATGAGTAAACCAGGACGAGAACACTTGAAAGCAGTTCAGTGGGTCCTAAGGTACCTAAGAGGAGCAGTGCAGTCTAACCTAACGTTTAAGAAGAGTTCTACATTACGAGTGGAAGGATATTCAGACTCAGACTATGCTACAGACAGGGACAGAAGTCGTTCAGTTACAGGATATGCATTCAAATTTGGAGGAAATACAGTTTCATGGAAATCTTGCCTACAGTCAGTTGTTGCACTATCAACTACAGAAGCTGAATACATGGCACTAAACGAGGCAGCTAAAGAGGCAATGTGGCTAAAAGAAATATGCAATGAACTAGGTTTCAAGCAACAAGGGATCAATCTCTACTGTGATTCTCAAAGTGCCCTAGCTCTAGCAAGAAATCCAGTAAACCACGAGAAGACTAAGCACATAGCTACCAAGTTTAACTACATTCGAGACCTAGTGGAAGCAGGAGATATTGTCCTAAACAAGATTCACACTAATGTCAATCCTGCAGATTTCCTAACGAAGACAGTACATGGTCAGAAGTTCCAGCTTTGCTGTGAGCTTTTGAATGTGAACTGAGAAGATTGGAGACGCTCCAGGTGATCCAAGTTGAAGAGATCCCATCCTCGCATGACATAGACATCCAAACAAATAGTCAGTGTGTGCGAATGGAAATCAAAGTCAACAGGGAGTGTCAATAAAGAAGGAGGGATCACCTGGAGGATAATGAGAACCGAGGAGGAATTCCCGGTTCAGGTGGAGTAATCGTGCATCACCAGACATTCCTGTGGTAAGAGAATGTGACTCTGAACGGGCTTCATGAGGCGTCAGAAGCAAGCATCAGGGTCAGTAAACTTGCAGAGAGGATCACAAACATCTCAGAGACAGTACACCTACAGTAAGCAACAGAGGCAGAGTTGTTAGTAACTAAACTCGAGAACGTTAGCTAAACAACTAGGAGCATCTGAGGAGAAGCTTACTATCAGAACGTGACAATGTGTTAACAGGTTCGGGCTAGAGCTGAATCGAATGTCGGATCAAGGAAGGGTTTCACACCAGAAACGGTGATAGCCTATCATCGGGTTGAACAGAACTCTGAAATCAATACAGAGAGGGTCAGATCGACAAATGAGAAACACAATACATAAAGTTCAGGGAAAAAGGAAGTTACTTTGTTTACGAAAGAGGTGGAGCGTGATGAGGGAGCTCAGGTGTGAGCTCAGAACCATGTCAGAGTCTCAGTCAGGTCCAAAGGCAGAGACACGAGGCATTGAAGATGACATGCAAAGCAAAGAATCCACTGGTTAGCTAAACAATCCCGAGATCAACTTAATATTCTTAACAGATGACCCTAATCAATCATGAAGAGGAACGATTAGATGTACCTGGGGATGTTAAAGGGGAAAGATGACGTATTCACAACGAGGTGAGCCGTCATCGGAGAAGTCGAATCGCCGTCTTGGCGAAGAGACATGAATCGACGTCTTGGCGAAGAGACATCGAGGGAAGAGAAGAGGAGGAGAGGCAACGCCAGTGCGGTGGAGCCAACGAGACCTCCATTCACGAAGCTACGGTTGCGAGGCAAAGCGATCGGTGATATCTCACAGCGAGATCGAGTCTGTTCCGACAGAGGAGATTCACGAATGAGAGAGAAGAGAGAGAGGAAAAGTTTCACTGACTTTTCATTTTCTCAAATGACAAAGAGACAAAGGGGAGAGGAGGCTGTCGGTGCAAAGAAATTGCCATATGGGCCAAGACTGAGCCTAAACCAAGCTGGTGGAGATTTGTGATAGCTTGGGTTTATCCCATGCACAATGGGCCAACAACAGCAACATCTCCTTATCGGCCGAAG
>NW_026618856.1:0-10601 GCF_000801105.2 Raphanus sativus
ATGAGATAGTGGATATGGCTGCCATCATTGAGGCGCAGGAGAATGATCGCAACGTATATCACTCTAGGCCATTCCAAAGGACCAACTCAGCTCCAGCTTTTAACAACCATCAAAAGAGCTCAGGTGGATCACCTTCCAAACCAGGGGATCTCACTCCTGCTAGGAAGTCTTTTGATTCGCAGAAGGATGCCAAAGGAGCTGACCCAAGAAGAACTGTGCACAACCCGTGTAGGCATTGCAGAGAGAGGTACTTCGCGGGTCATCGCTGTAAGTCTTACCAGAAGTATAAGTGTATGGATGTTGAGGAAGAGTCAGAAGGAGATGAAGAAGCTGAGGAGGATAGGGATGATGAGTCAGAAGCTCCACACAAACCCGAGCTGCAAGTTCTTTCTCTACAGTCCATGGTGGGTCTCACGACCAAAAGAACAATGAGAATCCGAGGAAAAGTGAGTGGGGAAGACGTTGTAGTGCTGATAGACTCTGGGGCTTCCTGCAGTTTCATTGCTAAGAGGTTAGTTGGAGAAGCTGAATCTACCAGTGGTACCCACTGAAGAGTTCAGTGTGGCTATTGGAGATGGAAGAGTCATTACAGGAAGTGGAAAGTGTGTGGGTCTTCAGTTGGTTGTTCAAGGAGTGGAGATTACTGGAGAGTTCTTGTTGTTTGAGTTAGGAGACACAGATATGGTGTTGGGGTATACTTGGTTGGCGACACTAGGAGAGACCCGAATCAATTGGGGGTTGCACATTCTGCGATTCCAGGTGGGAGAGAATTGGGTTACTTTGGCTAGTGATCTATCACTTTTGCGTTCCCAAGTGTCGATGAGATCAATGGAGAAGCTTTGTGAGAGTGAAGGTGGAGTCGTCCTTCTGGAGTTGCAAGGGTTGTTTGATAATGCTAAGGAACAAAATCAGCTAGAAGCACCCGCTCCTAACATTAAGAAGCTTCTCCAACAGTTTAATGGAGTGTTCAACATGCCAAAAGGGTTACCACCCAAACGGTCAAGAGAGCACGCCATTACTCTGTAAGAGGGAACGTCCCCGATCAACATAAGACCTTACCGTTACTCCCATCTCCAGAAGAATGAAATTGAGAAGCTTGTGAAGGTGATGCTGCAAGCGGGGATAATCAAGCCGAGCATCAGCCCATTCTCGAGTCCGGTCCTCTTGGTGAAGAAAAAGGACGGGGGATTGCGTTTTTGTGTCGACTGTAGGGCTGTCAACAAGAGCACGATACCGGATCGATATCCCATTCCGGTTATCGAGGAGCTGTTGGATGAATTAGCAGGCGCAGCGGTCTTCTCTAAGCTAGATCTCAAGTCGGGTTATCACCAGATACGAGTCAAGGCAGAAGACGTTGGGAAGACCGCTTTCAAGACTCATGAAGGCCACCATGAGTTCTTGGTGGTGCCATTCGGGCTCACCAACGCGCCTGCGACATTTCAGTCTGTTATGAACGATATCTTCAAGCCATACTTGCGGAAGTTCGTTCTAGTATTCTTCGACGACATACTGGTGTATAGCAGAGATGAGAAGGAGCACCAGGAACACTTGAGGATAGTCTTACAAGTGCTGAAGGATCACAAGTTCTACGCAAATGAGAAGAAGTGTGCTTTTGCACAAAAGAAGATTGCGTATTTGGGACATGTGATCACTAAAGAGGGAGTATCAGCTGATCCGGAGAAAGTAGAAGCTATGAAGAATTGGCCACAACCTAAGAACGTAACGGCACTGAGAGGGTTCTTGGGGTTAACGGGCTACTACAGGAGGTTTGTCGACGGTTATGGGAAGATAGCTAGACCTCTGACTGAGCTTTTGAAGAAGGAGGGGTTTTGCTGGTCTTCAGTAGCTATAGTGGCATTCGAGAGATTGAAAGGAGCCATGTGCAAGCTGCCCGTTCTGAGGGTACCTGATTTTACTAAACCATTTGTGGTTGAAACAGATGCCTCTGGGGTAGGCATTGGAGCGGTGCTGTCTCAAGAGAATAGGCCCAGTTGCGGTGACTAAATGGAGACATTTTCTGACGGGTCACCAGTTCACAATAAGAACCGACCAGAAGAGTTTGAAGCATTTGTTGGATCAACGGGCAGTGTCAGTGGAACAACAAAAGTGGGCTTCAAAGCTGCTGGGTCTGAACTATGTGATTGAATACAGGCCTGGGAAGGATAACCGAGTGGCAGACGCCTTGTCTAGACGTGTGGAAGGTGCAGATGAGTTGGCTGAGTACTTGGAATACCAGTTGACTGCTCCACTCTCAATCGATATGGATGAGTTAACTCTTCAGGTGGAGAAGGATGAATCGCTACAAGCTGTGGTCTGGAGCGAAGGAGTTTGAAGGATATACTGTGGATAATGGAGTTTTGCTGAAGGATAGGAGGCTAGTGATCCCTGCAAAATCTCCCTTCATACCAGCGTTGCTTAACCAGTTCCATTCCAGTCTCATTGGAGGTCACGAGGGGGTTCTCAAAACCTTCAAGAGGATGGCAAGAGAGGTTTACTGGCCTGGCATGAAGAGTGATATTGTTGAGTTTATCAAATCTTGCGAGACTTGTCAGAGGAATAAGTATTCGACTCTCTCCCCAGCGGGTCTTCTTTCTCCTCTACCGATTCCTACTCAAGTTTGGTCAGATATAAGTCTTGATTTTGTGGAAGGGCTGCCAGTGTCAAAGGGCTTCGATGTGATCTTGGTTGTTGTGGACAGACTGTCGAAGTATGCACATTTGTTACCTCTGAAGCATCCTTTCACTGCTAAGACTGTTGCTGAAGTGTTCGTTAAAGAGGTTATCAAGCTTCATGGCTTTCCGGAGACAATGGTATCTGATCGCGACAAGGTCTTTCTGAGTCATTTCTGGTTTGAGTTGTTCAAGAGCCAAGGCACTGCTCTGCATAAGAGTACGGCCTACCACCCTCAGACAAATGGGCAAACAGAGGTCGTGAACCGATGCTTAGAAGCTTATTTGAGATGTTTCGCTGGTCGCAAACCGAATGCTTGGAGTCAGTGGTTGCCTTGGGCTGAATACTGGTATAACACGTCACACCATTCTTCATCCAACACCACTCCATTCAAAGCTCTTTACGGGAGAGACCCTTCTAAGTTACTTCGGTTTGGAGACGTTCCGACAGCAAACGCTGAAGTTAAGTTGTTGATTCAGAGTCGAGATGTCTTGTTACAGGAATTGAGGGAGAATTTGATGAAGGCACAGGCTCGAATGCAAGTAGCAGCTAATAAGAAGCGAAGAGATGTGGAGTTCGATGTGGGTGAATGGGTGTATTTGAAGCTGAGGCCATATAGACAAACGACCGTAGCGATGAGGAGAGCTGAGAAGTTGGCTCCGAGATTTTTTGGGCCATATGAGATAGAGAAGCGAGTTGGAAAGGTTGCATACAAGCTAGTGCTTCCTGCAGGCAGTTTGATCCACCCGGTCTTCCATGTTTCCCAACTGAAGAAGGCGGTGGAACCACAGGCTCAGGTGCAGGAACTTCCATTGATTCTGTCATCATCGCTTGAGTGGAATGCAGAACCAGAGGAAGTGTTGGAAGTCAGGAAGTCGAAGACTGATAAACAAGCGGAGGTTTTGATTAAATAGAAGGATTTGCCGGATTTTGAGTGCTCATGGGAGCCGGTAAGACGCCTGATGGAGCAGTTCCCAAACTTCCAGCTTGAGGACAAGCTGAGTCTTCTTCGGGGGGGGGGGGGGGGGATTGATAAGTTGGCAGTTCCGTTGGCGTTTACTCAGAAGAAGTCGAGGGTCTAAGCGTGAGAAGAGAAGTGGCTAAATAAGGAAGATGAAGTGTGAAGGAGAGACTCTTAGTGAGAGAGAGAGTTTCATTATGAGTTATTAAAGCTAAGTCGTTTTGTTATTCATGATACTATGTCGTATTACTTGTGAGCTACTTAACGAGAATTCATTCCTGAGTTTGGTTATCAAATAATTAATCAACAAATATCTTATCTTCTTATCCCCTTTCTCTCTCTATTCTTCCCCCTTTCTGTCACATCCGATAAACCCTAATCTTGGGTTTTATCAGAACCACGATCTAAGAAGCTTTATTTGGAACCATTAATCAGTGGAGAATAACCAGGAAGTTGAATAAATCTCATAGGAGTTGTGAGTAAGAAAATATCCCACTTTCTATCCAGATGATTCCAGATTAGCCTGTTCGGATATATGGCAATATCTACATGATTATTATCAAACCAAGATGAACCACGATCTAAGAAGTTTATTTGGAACCACTAATCAGTGGAGAATAACCAGAAAGTTGAATAAATCTCATAAGTGTTTTGAGCAAGAAGATATCCCACCTTCTATCCAGATGATTCCAGATTAGCCTGTTCGGACATATGCCATTATCTTCATGATTCTTATCAAACCAGGATGAACCACGATCTAAGAAGCTTTATTTGGAACCACTAATCAGTGGAGAATAATCCAGGAAGTTGAATAAATCTCATAGGAGTTGTGAGTAAGAAGATATCCCACTTTCTATCGAGATGATTCCAGATTAGCCTGTTCGGACATATGCCATTATCTTCATGATTCTTATCAAACCAGGATGAACCACGATCTAAGAAGCTTTATTTGGAACCACTAATCAGTGGAGAATAACCAGGAAGTTGAATAAATCTCATAAGTGTTGTGAGTAAGAAGATATCCCACTTTCTATCCAGATGATTCCAGATTAGCCTGTTCGGACATATGCCATTATCTTCATGATTCTTATCAAACCAGGATGAACCACGATCTAAGAAGCTTTATTTGGAACCACTAATCAGTGGAGAATAACCAGGAAGTTGAATAAATCTCATAGGAGTTGTGAGTAAGAAGATATCCCACTTTCTATCCAGATGATTCCAGATTAGCCTGTTCGGACATATGCCAATATCTTCATGATTCTTATCAAACCAGGATGAACCACGATCTAAGAAGCTTTATTTGGAACCACTAATCAGTGGAGAATAACCAGGAAGTTGAATAAATCTCATAGGAGTTGTGAGTAAGAAGATATCCCACTTTCTATCCAGATTAGCCTGTTCGGACATATGGCAATATCTTCATGATTCTTATCAAACCAGGATGAACCACGATCTAAGAAGCTTTATTTGGAACCACTAATCAGTGGAGAATAACCAGGAAGTTGAATAAATCTCATAGGAGTTGTGAGTAAGAAGATATCCCACCTTTCTATCCAGATGATTCCAGATTAGCCTGTTCGGACATATGGCATTATCTTCATGATTCTTATCAAACCAGGATGAACCACGATCTAAGAAGCTTTATTTGGAACCACTAATCAGTGGAGAATAACCAGGAAGTTGAATAAATCTCATAGGAGTTGTGAGTAAGAAGATATCCCACTTTCTATCCAGATGATTCCAGATTAGCCTGTTCGGACATATGCCATTATCTTCATGATTCTTATCAAACCAGGATGAACCACGATCTAAGAAGCTTTATTTGGAACCACTAATCAGTGGAGAATAACCAGGAAGTTGAATAAATCTCATAGGAGTTGTGAGTAAGAAGATATCCCACTTTCTATCCAGATGATTCCAGATTAGCCTGTTCGGACATATGCCATATCTTCATGATTCTTATCAAACCAGGATGAACCACGATCTAAGAAGCTTTATTTGGAACCACTAATCAGTGGAGAATAACCAGGAAGTTGAATAAATCTCATAAGTGTTGTGAGTAAGAAGATATCCCACCTTCTATCCAGATGATTCCAGATTAGCCTGTTCGGACATATGGCAATATCTTCATGATTCTTATCAAACCAGGATGAACCACGATCTAAGAAGCTTTATTTGGAACCACTAATCAGTGGAGAATAACCAGGAAGTTGAATAAATCTCATAGGAGTTGTGAGTAAGAAGATATCCCACTTTCTATCCAGATGATTCCAGATTAGCCTGTTCGGACATATGCCATTATCTTCATGATTCTTATCAAACCAGGATGAACCACGATCTAAGAAGCTTTATTTGGAACCACTAATCAGTGGAGAATAACCAGGAAGTTGAATAAATCTCATAGGAGTTGTGAGTAAGAAGATATCCCACTTTCTATCCAGATGATTCCAGATTAGCCTGTTCGGACATATGGCAATATCTTCATGATTCTTATCAAACCAGGATGAACCACGATCTAAGAAGCTTTATTTGGAACCACTAATCAGTGGAGAATAACCAGGAAGTTGAATAAATCTCATAGGAGTTGTGAGTAAGAAGATATCCCACTTTCTATCCAGATGATTCCAGATTAGCCTGTTCGGACATATGGCAATATCTTCATGATTCTTATCAAACCAGGATGAACCACGATCTAAGAAGCTTTATTTGGAACCACTAATCAGTGGAGAATAACCAGGAAGTTGAATAAATCTCATAAGTGTTGTGAGCAAGAAGATATCCCACCTTCTATCCAGATGATTCCAGATTAGCCTGTTCGGACATATGCCATTATCTTCATGATTCTTATCAAACCAGGATGAACCACGATCTAAGAAGCTTTATTTGGAACCACTAATCAGTGGAGAATAACCAGGAAGTTGAATAAATCTCATAGGAGTTGTGAGTAAGAAGATATCCCACTTTCTATCCAGATGATTCCAGATTAGCCTGTTCGGACATATGGCAATATCTTCATGATTCTTATCAAACCAGGATGAACCACGATCTAAGAAGCTTTATTTGGAACCACTAATCAGTGGAGAATAACCAGGAAGTTGAATAAATCTCATAAGGTGTTTGAGCAAGAAGATATCCCACCTTCTATCCAGATGATTCCAGATTAGCCTGTTCGGACATATGGCATTATCTTCATGATTCTTATCAAACCAGGATGAACCACGATCTAAGAAGCTTTATTTGGAACCACTAATCAGTGGAGAATAACCAGGAAGTTGAATAAATCTCATAAGTTGTGAGCAAGAAGATATCCCACTTTCTATCCAGATGATTCCAGATTAGCCTGTTCGGACATATGCCATTATCTTCATGATTCTTATCAAACCAGGATGAACCACGATCTAAGAAGCTTTATTTGGAACCACTAATCAGTGGAGAATAACCAGGAAGTTGAATAAATCTCATAGGAGTTGTGAGTAAGAAGATATCCCACTTTCTATCCAGATGATTCCAGATTAGCCTGTTCGGACATATGGCAATATCTTCATGATTCTTATCAAACCAGGATGAACCACGATCTAAGAAGCTTTATTTGGAACCACTAATCAGTGGAGAATAACCAGGAAGTTGAATAAATCTCATAAGTGTTTGAGCAAGAAGATATCCCACCTTCTATCCAGATGATTCCAGATTAGCCTGTTCGGACATATGCCATTATCTTCATGATTCTTATCAAACCAGGATGAACCACGATCTAAGAAGCTTTATTTGGAACCACTAATCAGTGGAGAATAACCAGGAAGTTGAATAAATCTCATAGGAGTTGTGAGTAAGAAGATATCCCACTTTCTATCCAGATGATTCCAGATTAGCCTGTTCGGACATATGCCATTATCTTCATGATTCTTATCAAACCAGGATGAACCACGATCTAAGAAGCTTTATTTGGAACCACTAATCAGTGGAGAATAACCAGGAAGTTGAATAAATCTCATAGGAGTTGTGAGTAAGAAGATATCCCACTTTCTATCCAGATTAGCCTGTTCGGACATATGGCAATATCTTCATGATTCTTATCAAACCAGGATGAACCACGATCTAAGAAGCTTTATTTGGAACCACTAATCAGTGGAGAATAACCAGGAAGTTGAATAAATCTCATAAGTGTTGTGAGCAAGAAGATATCCCACCTTCTATCCAGATGATTCCAGATTAGCCTGTTCGGACATATGCCATTATCTTCATGATTCTTATCAAACCAGGATGAACCACGATCTAAGAAGCTTTATTTGGAACCACTAATCAGTGGAGAATAACCAGGAAGTTGAATAAATCTCATAGGAGTTGTGAGTAAGAAGATATCCCACCTTTCTATCCAGATGATTCCAGATTAGCCTGTTCGGACATATGCCATTATCTTCATGATTCTTATCAAACCAGGATGAACCACGATCTAAGAAGCTTTATTTGGAACCACTAATCAGTGGAGAATAACCAGGAAGTTGAATAAATCTCATAGGAGTTGTGAAGCGAAGATATCCCCCACTTCTATCCAGATGATTCCAGATTAGCCTGTTCGGACATATGCCATTATCTTCATGATTCTTATCAAACCAGGATGAACCACGATCTAAAGAAGCTTTATTTGGAACCACTAATCAGTGGAGAATAACCAGGAAGTTGAATAAATCTCATAGGAGTTGTGGAGTAAGAAGATATCCCACTTTCTATCCAGATGATTCCAGATTAGCCTGTTCGGACATTGGCATATCTTCATGATTCTTATCAAACCAGGATGAACCACGATCTAAGAAGCTTTATTTGGAACCACTAATCAGTGGAGAATAACCAGGAAGTTTAATAAATCTCATAGGAGTGTGAGTAAGAAAGAAGATATCCCACTTTCTATCCAGATGATTCCAGATTAGCCTGTTCGGACATATGCCATTATCTTCATGATTCTTATCAAACCAGGATGAACCACGATCTAAGAAGCTTTATTTGGAACCACTAATCAGTGGAGATAACCAGGAAGTTGAATAAATCTCATAGGAGTTGTGAGTAAGAAGATATCCCACTTTCTATCCAGATGATTCCAGATTAGCCTGTTCGGACATATGGCAATATCTTCATGATTCTTATCAAACCAGGATGAACCACGATCTAAGAAGCTTTATTGGAACCACTAATCAGTGGAGAATAACAGGAAGTTGAATAAATCTCATAAGAGTTGTGAGCTAAGAAGATATCCCACCTTCTATCCAGATGATTTCCAGATTAGCCTGTTTCGGACATATGCCATTATCTTTCATGATTCTTATCAAACCAGGATGAACCACGATCTAAGAAGCTTTATTTGGAACCACTAATCAGTGGAGAATAACCAGGAAGTTAAATAAATCTCATAGGAGTTGTGAGTAAGAAGATATCCCACTTTCTATCCAGATGATTCCAGATTAGCCTGTTCGGACATATGGCAATATCTTCATGATTCTTATCAAACCAGGATGAACCCGATCTAAGAAGCTTTATTTGGAACCACTAATCAGTGGAGAATAACCAGGAAGTTGAATAAATCTCATAGGAGTTGTGAGTAGAAGATATCCCACTTTCTATCCAGAGATGATTCCAGATTAGCCTGTTCGGACATATTGCCATTTCTTCATGATTCTTATCAAACCAGGATGAACCACGATCTAAGAAGCTTTATTTTGGAACCACTAATCAGTGGAGAATAACCAGGAAGTTGAATAAATCTCATAGGAGTTGTGAGTAAGAAGATATCCCACTTTCTATCCAGATGATTTCCAGATTAGCCTGTTCGGACATATGGCAATATCTTCATGATTCTTATCAAACCAGATGAACCACGATCTAAGACAGCTTTGTTTGGAACCACTAATCAGTGGAGAATAACCAGGAAGTTGAATAAATCTCATAAGTGTTGTGAGCAAGAATATCCCACCTTCTATCCAGATGATTCCAGATTAGCCTGTTCGGACATATGCCATTATCTTCATGATTCTTATCAAACCAGGATGAACCACGATCTAAGAAGCTTTATTTGGAACCACTAATCAGTGGAGAATAACCAGGAAGTTGAATAAATCTCATAGGAGTTGTGAGTAAGAAGATATCCCACTTTCTATCCAGATGATTCCAGATTAGCCTGTTCGGACATATGCCAATATCTTCATGATTCTTATCAAACCAGGATGAACCACGATCTAAGAAGCTTTATTTGGAACCACTAATCAGTGGAGAATAACCAGGAAGTGAAATAAATCTCATAGGAGTTGTGAGTAAGAAGATATCCCACTTTCTATCCAGATTAAGATTAGGCTTCGGACATATGACAATATCTTCATGATTCTTATCAAACCAGGATGAACCACGATCTAAAGAAGCTTTATTTGGAACCACTAATCAGTGGAGAATAACCAGGAAGTTGAATAAATCTCATAAGAGTTGTGAGTAAGAAGATATCCCACCTTCTATCCAGATGATTCCAGATTAGCCTGTTCGGACATATGCCATTATCTCATGATTCTTATCAAACCAGGATGAACCACGATCTAAGAAGCTTTATTTGGAACCACTAATCAGTGGAGAATAACCAGGAAGTTGAATAAATCTCATAGGAGTTGTGAGTAAGAAGATATCCCACTTTCTATCCAGATGATTCCAAGATTAGCCTGTTCGGACATATGGCAATATCTTCATGATTCTTATCAAACCAGATGAAACCACGATCTAAGAAGCTTTATTTGGAACCACTAATCAGTGGAGAATAACCAGGAAGTTGAATAAATCTCATAGAGTTGTGAGCAAGAAGATATCCCACTTCTATCCAGATGATTCCAGATTAGCCTGTTCGGACATATGGCAATTATCTTCATGATTCTTATTCAAACCAGGATGAACCACGATCTAAGAAGCTTTATTTGGAACACTAATCAGTGGAGAATAA
>NW_026618857.1:0-10598 GCF_000801105.2 Raphanus sativus
ATAAAATACATATTCTAAGTTGTTTGTATTTGTTAATTTTCCATAATATAGTTTAAGTGGTTGTATATGAATTATAGTAAAAACTCAATTAAATAAGTTGGGCCGAGGATAATCTTTAACTAACTTCATATGCATTTTTCAAATTTGTTCAGTACTTGTATGTTAATATCGTTTTTATGAACTGTAAATAATATAATATACTACTAAGTTTGATTGGTTCTATCCTAAAAAATGATTTTGTGATAATTATTTATAATACTTCATTAACTCATTTTTCTAAATAACATGTTATTATATATATGTTATTTAATTCAAATGACATATATAGATCTTAATTTGTGAATTAATATAAAAAATTATATAATATACATGGTCACATATGTAATAGATTAGTCTATGGACCCACAAGTTTATATTATTGCATCAAAAAATATGTTGATTAGTAAATCGTATATGAGATATCAATAACTAAATGGATAAATTTATAATGAAGGGGTGGAATTTATAGAAGGTAATATAGTAGTTACAATAAATATAAGAGTGCCACACTTATAATATCTAAAGAAAATCAGAGAAAATTATGATAATATATTGTTAGGTGAAATATAAGTAATACCATGAAATTATTAGCTCCTAGGAAATAGCCCAAACAATTTTTTTAAGTAGATTTATTAAAACTCATTCCCTTTTAATAGTATTGATGAACAATTATCGATGTATAAAAAAATTGAAATAACAGAAATAATATATTTTAAAAGAAATAGAAATGATATGTTTTTCATATATTATGTTTGAAGCTCGCGGGCGATAGAGAAGGATTACATTTATCTTGTCTATGTATTTGTCAATACAAGGACTTACTTTTATTCCATGGATCACAAAGATCAAACTCTTTAGTTATCCTGTTAAACTTACAAGGTCCGAGTGGTCTTATCTTCCACATACAATTATCGCACCAGAATTCGCCGGAATTATCTCGGGGCTCTTTATATATGTCAAACCAATAACTTCCAATATTTGGCAACACAAAATAACAGAAAAACAATGACCTTGCAAAGATATGACGCCGGAAACTAAACGACCACAATCCACGCGGTTGCAAACTCCGTTGACCCAAATCATCGTCTTTCGATTTACAATGAAATGACACTTGACTACCAATATCGTTGATGATTTCTACAGTAACTTTTGCAAAAGGATTATAGGCAACTTTTGGTGGTGATGGACCATTTGGAACTGGATTCTTGTTGTTTATGTCCGCAAGTGATGAATATGTAGTTATGAAGACAATCGATATGAATAGGGATAGATAACGTTTTGGAATATCCATTTTTATGGTAAAGGAGAGTATAGGCTTATAGCTAATATGATGTTGTTCACTTGTTTATTAATGGGTTCGATATAGTAATGCCAATATATTGTGAGATAGAGTCAGCGGTCATTTATATTTCTTTCCATAAATATATTATACGAATATTATTTTTCTTATATTAACATATATGGTCAAACTTTTTTAGTCAGGCAACGTTAGAGCATCCACAGCCGTTACAATTTCTCAACTAATCTCTTCGACATATAATAATTATACAGTTTCACATTTTAATTAAAATTTATATCCTTCTTTATATTAAAAGAGAAGTACATTTGCCATATCGCTCATACAGAGTTTTTCAGCCGAAATCTAACGATTTTATTGGTTGATTTTTTGGAATTTCTTTTTTGATTTATTTTTGTGGTCGAGATGCTAATAGGAAAATAACACTAATTGATAATCTCATTAATTATAATTTGCGCAAGAATAATAATAAATACGTGTATTAATTGTTAATCTCATTAATTATAACTTGTGCAAGAATAATAATAAATACGTGTATTAATTATTAATCTCATTAAGTATAACTTGCGCAAGAATAATAATAAATACGTGTATTAATTGCTAATCTCATTAATTATAACTTGCACAAAAATAATAAGAACATGGTAATATCATCTTATGACAATAAAAATTTAATATCTTTCCTTAAACGATTTCATTATTTATTGTATGAATATTACTTTGGCGTCATTAATACTCTTCACGCTCACTTTATATATATAGAGGTGAATGTCGAGTCTTTTCATCATGGGTTTGTTTGTAATCGTGTTCTAGTGTTTAGTATTTGTTTTGATTTAATTGGGTTTTGTTTTTTTGTATCTTTAAGATGATTGTTTGAGCTATTCGTATCATATGGATGATGAGATTGCAAGGTTTATCAGAAGAGTCAATCCTCCAAAGTAATTAATTGCTTCTGAAAATTTGATCTTTATTATGTTTTTTTTTTTCAATTTAGATTCTATTCTTTCAATTTTGATATCATGATTTTAGAGTTGTGATTGATACCGATGTCTACAAGAACGTCACTGTCATCAATGTAACCTTCTCTGAGATTTTATTTTTTCACATTATTATGTTTGGTTTTGTTGAAAACGTAAAAAAAAAAACAATTTTTGATTTTGCTAGGTGATAGTGCTAATAAACATGGGATTCTTCTGGAAGTTGTTCAAGTTTTGACTGATCTTAACCTCACCAACGTGATGCAGTTGATTTTGTTAGGTGATAGTTTTGACTGATCTTAACCTCACCAACATAGAAACAATTTTTGATTTTGTTAGGTGATAGTGCTAATAAACATGGATTCTTCTGGAAGTTGTTCAAGTTTTGACTGATCTTAACCTCACCAACGTGATCGTGATGCAGTTGAGATTTTGTGGGTTTATTGTTTTTTTCTTATGGCTTTAATTTAATTAATTATATTTTGTTTTAACGGTTTCATCTTCAAAAAGCATATTCTTTTCAATCAAAACCTAGATCCTATTTAGCAGTTTGTCTTCTCGCTATTGCTTGAACTTTTTTTAACGGTTCTTCTATTTTGTTTTTTATATGAGTAAATAAAAACCAGCGGTGATTTGAACCATTTTTTCTTATATGATGATGACGAATTTGGTTGGAAAATTCTGAGAAGGTATCATTTTCGTTTTTTCTTTCCCCTTCTTCTTCTTGTTTTCCTTTCTTTTTGTTAGAAAAGTTATAATTTATAATAGCATAAAACTGAATCGCTTGAGTGATGTTAACCAGATTGGATCCGATCATGTGATTACGTAATTTTTTGACTACCAGAGGCATGAAGTATTGAAATAGGAAACTGGTTCTGGTCTTGGGGTGACATATTCTCCAATCTGGTTAACATCACTCAAGCGATGATTCAGTTTTATGTTATTAATGGAGATTGAAGATGAAAACGAGATAAAAACGACAAAATGTCTATTGAAGAACTCATGTGGAGAATTCATTTAGTTTTTTCTATTTGATAAGATTATTCAATTATGTATTACTCTTGTTCATTTTTTTCATTCTTCTTGTTTTCTGACATTTTTTTGTATATCTTTTAATTTCAAATATGTATATATAAACAAATTATTAATGGAATAATATTTTTGACGAAAATCTAAATTAAATTATTTATATTAAAAATAATATCCTCCTTACTATTAAAAACGAAGTACATTTGCCACATGTCGCTCATACAGAGCTTCTCAGCAAAATTCTAACGATTCTATTGGTTGATTTTTTTTGTAATTTTCTTTTTGATTTATTTTTCTGGTCGAGCTACTAATCGGAAAGTTACATTAATTGCTAATCTCATTAATCATAACTTGGGCAACAATATTAATAAATGTCGACCATTTACATTAATTGTTAATCTCATTAATCATAACTTGCGCAATAATTTTAATAAATATCGACCATCACTACAAGAAAACAGATGTTTAACGATCTACTGATGACAGGTCTGGCCTACAACTGACTTGCTTAAATGGAAGTTTACGAGGAATTAACGAAGAAAAGGGTTTCAGGGTTTCGTCGTTTATCATCCGTCGTAACACATTATTCCTCGCCATTTCCTCGTAAAGTAGCGAGTCCTTTATTTCCTCGTATAGACGAAGTAAACATTTCGTCGTAAAATCGTCGCCACGTTTCCTCGTAAATCACTCGCGGGCTTTCCTCTTAGATACCACACAAAGGTTTCGTCGTTATTTACACGTAAATTCCTTGAAAACATATTCTCGTAAATTTCACGTAATTTCCTTGATATAAATTCCTCGTAAACTCCACGTAGATTCCGTGAAATGCTTTCCTCGTAAAAACCTCGTAAAACATTCCTCGTAAATTCCTCGTTATGTATTCGACGTAAATAACTCGTATAGTGAGAATTTTCGAATTAATAAATATTAATGAACTTAATAATTATTAATTTTATTTAATAAAAGTATTTAAATATTTGGTTTATGAATAAATTTTAAATAAAATTCAAATGCAATAAAATATTTTATATAAAAATAAGTTTTGGATTTTATAATACATTAACCGAAAAAAACTAAGGCTCGTTCATCGCCTCATAGAATTACTCACTCCTCCTTGTAACATCGTCCTCGTCATGTGTGCCCGATGACTCGCCTGGAATGGGATTTTGTTGTTTCATGTTCCTCAACAAAGTTTCCCATTCTGGATTTGTGGCCGCTATAACGTCGATGAAGACCTCGAGTCTACTCACACGGCTTTTGGTCGCGCTCAGCTCGGAACGCAACTCAGTGACTTCTTCGGTCCGTCTCTGAGCATAAGACGATGTCGCTCTCGGAACATCATTGACGGAACCGATCCCCAACGTACGTCCATTTTTCTTAGGGACAACCTTAAAAACAAAAAATTATATTTGTTAGTTAAATTTAAAAGTTAAATTTAATGAATTAATAATTAAAAAAATAAAATGTTAAAATTACCTCCTCCTAAATCTTATCCACTTCAGTTGTGGATAAGGTAACGGGTAATCCGTCGGCGGACTGCTGGGTCAGCTGAGTCTGGCGCTCTTCAACCCGAGCAACTACGTCGTTGTAGATTTGCTCGGACTTGCCATCTAAATACTGGCCCGCCTTGTTCTTGTGGGTCCGCTCGTAAAGTTCTGGAAGAGTCGGGAGACGTCCCAACTCTTTGGCCTAAAAACATTTAAGAAAATTGTTAGAAATATATTTATATTAAAAATAATAATTAAAAATTATTATTTAATTACGTACCATTTCCAAACGGACACCAGCATGGGGTTTTTGGCCCGTAGAGTGTTGCATCGGGCCGTTACAGTGCTCGTCTACCGTGTTACGGGCGGTAGAACAAATAGCTGCGATTCTCTGGGAGTCGGATCCTTCCAGTAACGGATGAGGCCATCCCAAACATCCTTGGTAAGCTCAGCGGGTTTGCCACGGGTGTACCCCTTGACGATCCAGTCACCCTTCCAGGTGCAGACCGTGTCCGACAAGCGAACTTGCGCCTTCGCGTAAAACGCCTTCCTCACTCTCTCACTGACCCCGATAGACCAATGATACTTTTGCTGCAAAAAAATAAATAATAACCTGTTATTTTTTTAAAAAAATATATAAAATAATTAATTAATAGAATCACTTACAGCGTAAATCTTGAACCATGTCTTTCTGATGTAGATCTGCGTCTTTTTCCAGTTTGGATGCGCAATGGAGAAATAACCTTTAATCGTCTCGGTTACATCTGTTACAAGGCAATTGTCAACCCCAAACCTGAAAAAAAAATGAAAGTTTAAATGATTTAATGAAGTTATAAAATAATTATTTAAAAAATGCACATACCACATAGTCCCGTCGGGTCTGTCGGGGTCTATGATTGGTAAACCAGCTCTGCCTGGCATACCAAGAATATCCTCGACAGTGTACTGCGAGAAGGGAACAGTAGGTGGCACCATCAGATCGGAATGAACAGCGGCGGGGATCTGAGGAGGAGCCATCAGAGGAGCCACCGGAGGAGCCATCGGAGGAGCCATCGGAGGAGCCATCGGAGCAGGCATCGGAGGGAAGAAGTGCTGAGTCTCGGGAACAGACTCCTGATCCGAAGAACCGGAACCGCCAGCATCTGAAGAAGAACCTGGCGGGTCTAACTGACTACCAGGCTCACCGAACATCTCTCTGTAGTGAGCAGTAAGCAGGTTCTTGAGAACCTGCAAAAATATATTTTTTCGAGTTTATGATCATCAACAATTAAAAATCTATCAACAATAATCAATACTAAAGAACATAAAATCCGTAAACCTATCTAAATACCCTAAACTAACCACCTAATATATTCTAAACTAATTACGGGAGCGAGGAAATTACCATTTTCGAAGGAGAGAGGAATGGGAGAGGAGTTGGAGAGGAATTGGGGAGGAATTGGAGAGGAAGTTGGGACGAAATGGAGAGTGTGAGGTTTGGTTGTATATATAACTTAAGGAGGCGTCGCAATTTCCTCGTAGCTTTACGAGGAATTAAATAGGCCCGTGTTTCTATTCCTCGTAAAGACCACGTAACTTTACGAGGAAATTGCGAGGCCCGTCCCAAATGAAACGACGAAATAGCGAGGCCCGTCTTTCTGTTCCTCGTAAACTCCTCGTAAATTACGAATTTTTAACGAGGTATATTTATAAACCTCTACAATCAGAAACCCCAAACCCTAAACCCCATCTTTCTTATATTCTACTTCATATATTCCAAACCTATCTTCCTTTTAACCTTAATATCTTCTTAACATTTCAAACCTCAAATTTTAAAACCACAATTCTTTAACTTCTAATATCAATCTCTTCTTTATAATATAAACTTACACAAAATCAAATTATTTATTTAAATTTTTTATCTTGCAACAAAAATATAATCTTTTGAAGATTATAAAATATAATCTTTTGAAAATTATAAAATATAATATTTTGAAAATTATAAAATTATTAATGGGGTTTGAAGTTTGGGATTTAGACAAAATAAATAAGAAAGATGGGGTTTGGGGTTTAGACAAAAAATCTCGTTAAAACCTCGTAAACCTACGAGAAAATAACGAGGAAAAAAAAAGACTCTGTAACTCCACGTAACCTTACGAGGTGTTTACGACGATTTGGTCTTACGTGGAATTAACGAGGCCCGCATTTTTCTTTTTTTTAGTTTCGTCGTTATTACGTCGTAATCGACGAGGAATTAACGAGGTTTGTTTTCTAAACGCCTAAAATCAAAAACCCCAAACCACAAACACCATCTTTCTTATCTTCTACTCTTCATATTCCAATCCCCAAACCTCAATCTTTTTTTTTTCATTCCAAACCTCAAACCTCAATTTTTTTCTCATTCTCTCATCCGAGGGTATGGAAGGTAGCTAACTTGATCTGCTTGTAAAGGTAAGATGAAAGACTCGAATTTGTTGTACCTGCAATTATAAAGAAAACATAGAAGTAAGATTATTCTGCTCATGTATGCCAAATAAATAATTTGTTGTACCTTCGTCCACCATTGACATCAACTACACCGAATTAATTAAACCGAACACCTCTGTTGACGACGGGGTCGAACCACTCACATTTGAAGAGGACGCATTTCAGCTTCAATATCCCTGGAAATTTCACTTCAATAATCTCTGTCAAGATACCGTAGTAATCGGTTTCCCCTTTCACACATATTCCATAGTTACTGGTCATACCATACTCATATGTGTGAAAAGTATAGCCTCGTGTGAAATACATCTGTGAGGTGGTGACCTTTACATGTGGAGATTGAATTACTTCGTGTAACCACTTAGGATAATCTGCATCGTCGTCACAATCAACCTGCAAAAACAAAGTGAACGTTAAAATACAGATCATTTATGAATAAGGAGTTTGAGTTAATACCTGATTCTTCAATCACTTTATAAAGTGTTGATCTTTCCTTTTGTATACGTCACTTATGGATATACCTGAGAATGTTTCTTCGACTTGTGAAACAAATAGGCTGTAAAATCACATTTTATATTAATTAATATTTGGCAATTATATATATGTGTTAATTTATATGTGTTCATATATGTTACCTTTCAAAATAACGAATCAATGGATCCTCACAATTGAGTAGAATATAGGTGTGTGCACTATGAGCGTCTTCTTCACTCGACCACCAAACCTCTTTTGATTTCCCATCCAGTCGCCCAATCTGGCTAAAGATGTCTGGAACACCAGCAACTGCGTATGTTGGCGCGACACCACCATCATCATATCTCCTTGGAGCTCTTTTCCGGGACGTACTTTTGACGCAAAGTAGTACGATGTAAAGTGAGAAGTTTCTTCCGTCAAACTTCCAGCAATTATAAAACCTTCAACCTTTGTAAGGTTCTTTGCTTTTCCCTTCAAATATTTCATGGCTCGCTCATACAGATACATCTATCCGTAATGTATAGGTCTACGAAGCAATGCCTCATATGGGAGGTGGACAGCTAGATGCTCCATGACGTCAAAAAACCCAGGAGGAAATATCTTCGCCAAGTTGCACAATAAGATGGGAATGTTCTATTGAAGCTGTTCCACGACTTCTTCTTTAAGAGTGCGAGTGCTCAGATCCCTGAAAAATGCTCCAATGCCTTGTATATTCCAAAAACAATTATACACATTATTAGTCATATATTATTGCAAACTAAATCATTATATATAAAATTACTGCAATATATAATATAGTACCTGCAAGTGCTTCATGTACGTTTGTAGGAAGTAGCTCCGCAAATGCAAAGGGAAGTAGTCATTGCATAAAGACATGACAGTCATGACTCTTCATCCCGGAGAACTTTTGACCATTTTCAACGCATCTAGACAGATTTGAAACATAACCATCGGGGAATTTCACTTCTGATGCTACCCAGTTGAACAACACCGACTTTTTTTCTGAAGACAATCTGAATATCGGAACAGGAACTTCCCCATTGCTGTTTATATGTAACTCACTTCTTGATCAAATATCCGGCAAGTCTAACCTCAATTTTACGTTGTCTTTTGTCTTCCCCGGGACATTCAATATTGTATTCATGATGATCTCAAAGAAATTCTTCTCTATGTGCATCACATCGAGGTTGTGGCGCAGAAGAAGATCCTTCCAATATGGCAACTCCCAAAATATACTCTTCTTGTGCCAGTTGTGATGAACACCGTAAGAATCAGACATATTATGGGGGACATGCCAATTACCACCATGAGGAACTATTTCCAAAGCTCCATAGTAATCGAGTTGCTTTTCAGTTTCTTCTCCAGTTAAATATGGAGGAGGAGTGTCTCTCACAACCCTTTTGTGCCTAAACAATGTCTTGTTTCTTCGGTACGGATGGCCAATGGGAAGAAATCGACGATGACAATCGAACCAACTTGTCTTCCTCCCATTCTTTAGTTTAAACGCATATGTCGCTCCATTACAATATGGATAAGCTAATCTCCCATGTGTAGTCCATCCCGACAACATCCCATAGGCAGGAAAGTCACTTATGGTCCAAAAAAGCATCGCTCGCATCGTGAAATTCGTCTTCGTTGAGCAGTCATACGTCTTCTCCCCTGTTGACCACAAATCCTTCAACTTTTTTATCAGTGGTTGCAGGAAAACATCCAGCGACCTTTTTGGATGTTTTGGACCATGTATTAATATAGTCAAGAATAGCAACTCCCGTTGCATGCACATCTACGGTGGCAGGTTGTATGGCGTAAGAAAGACTGGCCACAATGAATATTGTCTCCCTGACATTCCGAATGGACTAAATCCATCTGTGCATAATCCGAGATACACATTCCGGATATTGCTAGCGAATTCCGGATATACTTTGTTAAAATGTTTCCAGGCTCTTGCATCTGATGGATGTGTCATCTCACCATCCGTCTGAGTATGCTCGGCATGCCATCTCATCTTTCCAGCAGTCTGCTCTGATTGGTACAATCTTTTCAATCTGTCTGTAATTGGTAGGTACCACATCCTTTGGTACGGTACCCTATTACGTCCCCGTCCTTGCGCCTTGAATCTTGGCTTCTTGCAGAATCGACATTCTTCTAACTTCTCATCATTTCCCCAGTAGATCATGCAGTTGTCGATGCAAACATTTATCATCTCCGAAGGCAACCCAAGACTATAAACCAGTTTCTGAATCTCATAATAAGAATCAGCAGACACATTGTCTTCCGAGAAATACTCTTTAAACAAGTCTGCCCATTCATTCATGCAACTTTCAGGTAGATTGTGATCAGTTTTAATATTCATTCTTCTAGCAGCCAACAACAATTTAGAGAGACCTTCTCTACAACCACTGTAAAGTGGTTGATTCGCCGCATTTAACATTTCATAAAACTTTTTTGCATCTATGTTAGGTTCTTCATCTTCATCATGAGCTACGAATGCATCAGTTACCATATCATGAACCCTATCAAAATCTACCTTCTGCTCTTCGTGATGGTAACTATGTTCATTATGCAAATGATGAGCAACTGGTTCTTCCTGAAAATTGCTATTACTACTACTAGCTTCATTCTGATCATAATTATTATAATCTTCTCCATGTTGAAACCAGATATAGTAATTTGGTGTGAAACCTCGATTTATTAAATGCTTCCAAACATTTTCACGATTTGCCAATTTCGAATTGTTGCATTTCCGACATGCACAGAACATCTTACCGCTTTCTAGGGCGAGCGATGTGTAATCTGCTTGATGAATAAATGTCTCCAGTCCCGCAATGTATT
>NW_026618858.1:0-10598 GCF_000801105.2 Raphanus sativus
CATTCCAAATGTCTTCAGAACTTGTTTCACATATCTCTCTTGAGATAGCTTCAGAATTCCCTTTTCTCTATCTCTAGTGATCTCCATTCCTAGAATTCGAGTAGCTGGTCCCAAGTCTTTCATCTCGAATTCCTTCTTCAGGAGATCTTTGAGATTCTTTACTTTCTTCATATCTTTAGCCGCAATGAGCATGTCATCCACGTACAGAAGCAGATACACACTCTCTGCAGCTCCCTTACCCTTCCAGTAAACACAAGGATCTTTAATACATCTCGTAAAACCCTTTTCCTTGATGAAAGCATTGAATCTCAAATTCCACTGACGAGGTGATTGCTTTAACCCGTATAAAGATTTCTTCAACAAGCAAACTTTTCCCTCATCACCTTTCTTAATATATCCTTCTGGTTGCTCCATGTAGATCTTCTCATCTAGATATCCATTTAAGAAAGCCGTCTTAACATCCATTTGCTCCAGCTCAGTGTCAAAATTCACTACGAAAGAAAGTAGCATTCAGATAGATACATGCTTGACTACTGGAGCAAATATCTCATTGTAATCAACCCCTTCCACTTGAGTGAAACCTTTTGCAACGAGTCTAGACTTGTACCTAGGATCCTCAACTCCAGGAATCCCTTCCTTGTACTTGTAAATCCACTTAGAGCCGATAACTCTCTGTCTCAAAGGTCGATCAACAATATCCCAAGTATGATTCTTATCCAAAGAAGTCTTCTCATCTCCCATTGAAGCATTCCATTTATCCCAATCTTTACTTGCTCTCGCCTCTGCATAGGTCTTAGGTTCGGACACTTCTATGTCTTCAGCACAACTTAGAGCATATGCAACAAAATCTCCGCTTTCAAAGATTGCAGGAAGCTTTGTAGTTCTTCTCACTCTATCTCTTGCAAGAAGGTAACCGTCCAGACTATCAGTAGATGAAGAACCCTCTTGCTGTTCTGCCTCTGACTCTGAATCTTCACCAGACTCAGACGACGACGACGACGATGATGAGGAAGCTCCACCTTCACCACTACTTGAAGGACCACGAACCAAGTCTGGACTGAACGAAACCTTTCTCTTCCCTTTAACTTTTTCTTCCTTAGACTTTTCATAGAGCTTTTCTTCATCGAAGATAACATTTCTACTGATTGTTGACTTTCCTTCGTCAGGAAGCCACACACGATAACCCTTAGTGCCTTGCGGATAACCCATGAAGATACCCTTCAACGCTCTAGGACTCATCTTATCCTGCACTGTATGAACATAAGCAATACAACCAAATCTCCTTAGATGACCATACTCCACCTTAGTCCCTGACCACACCTCCTCTGGTATCTTAAACTCAATAGCAGCACTAGGCGTTCTGTTTATCAGATAAACTGCAGTGGAGGCTGCCTCTGCCCAAAACTTCTTTTCCAAACCTGACTCCGCAACCATACATCTGATCTTATCTGCAATAGTACGATTCATCCTCTCCGCAACCCCGTTCTGTTGCGGAGTATAAGAACACGTCTTATGTCGCTTGATTCCTGAATCCTTACACATTTTATCCATCAACGTATTGCAGAACTCCAGACCATTATCAGTGCGTAAGCACTTGATCTTCTTGCTTGTTTGATTTTCAACTAGAGCTTTCCACTCAACTACATTCGCATACACTTCATCTTTAGTACGTAGAAAACGAATCCAAATCTTCTTAGAGTAATCATCAATCATCGTTAAGAAGTATCTGCACCCTGATAAACTTTCTTCGTTAGCAGGTGAACCCCAAAGATCCGAGTGAATGTAGTCTAGAATAGCTTCTGAGTTTTGTTTTGCCGTCGGAAATGGTTGTCGATGAGCCTTTCCTAGAACGCATTCTTCACAGAAACTCAATGTGTGAACTTCCTTGGTATCAAGATAACCTCTCTTAACTAACAGATTCATATTCTTTAAACTCATATGCCCGAGTCTCGAATGCCAAATGTTAGTCATGTCCACTTCTGCTCTTGCCACTGACACTTCAGAACTGACCACTTCTCCTTGTAGATAATACAAACCATTTCTGTAGCACCCAGAGAAAACCAGTCTCCACTGCCTATAGAACGTCACCTTGTAGTCACTTCCCTGATACGTGCATCCACATCTTTCTAACTGCCTGTAAGAAATCAGGTTCTTACTCATCTCTGGCACATACCTCACATCAGTTAAGATCACCGTAGACTTATCAGGATTTATAATCTTGATCTTTCCAATTCCTTTCACTACACTGGTTGTATTATTCCCCATGTAGACCTTTCCTCCATCCAACTCTTCAAGATCAAATAGAAACGACTTATTAGGAGTGATGTGAAAAGAACATCCTGAATCAAGAACCCATTCATCCTTTGTCTTTTGAATACTAGCAGTAAGAATCATAGGTTGCTCCTTCTCATGAACAACGTTAGCAGTTTCAATGCCTTTGTCCTTTTTGTTAGGACAGTCACGCTTGAAATGTCCTTCTTTACCGCAGCTCCAGCACTCCTTAGACTTAGTAGAACCCTTAGGTCTCGATTTCGATCTATGATAGTTACTCTTAGACCGTCCTTTACCATTTCCTCCACGCTTGTCACTCCTTCCTCTGGTCACACTAAGACCCTCAGCTCCTCCTGATCTTGTTTTCCCAGTTAGACCTTTTTCTTTCAACTCAGCTTCCTTTGCATAAGCTGATGTAGTAACTTCTTTCACTGTCAAAGTTTCCTTCCCGTTACCGTACTTCAGAGTATGAACTAGAGAGTCATACTGCGGAGGCAAACTTGTAAGTATCTGAATAGCTTGATCCTCATCTGAGACATGTATGTTCAAGCTTGCAAGATCATCGACTAGCTTTAGGAAAGTATCCAAGTTTTCTTCAATACTTTTGCTCTCCACCATCTTATAACTAGCAAAACTCTGCTTGAGATAGATCCGATTAGGTAGAGTTTTAGTCTGGTAGTCTCCTTCTAGAGCTCTCCAAACTCCTAAAGCTGTAGTCTCCTTCATAACCTTCCTCAAAACGATGTTAGTCAAACTTGAGCAAATCAGATTTCTTGCTCGAGTGTCTTTCTCCTTTGCCAGGGGATCTTTCTCGACATCTTCTCCATCGCCTTTAGAACTCGATGAGTCACCAACCTCCTCTTTTGCATCTTTGACAGTTTCGTCACTAAGAATGTTACCTAAGCCTTGAAGTTCAAGTTGCATAAGCATTTTAAACTTCCACATCCCAAAATCACCAGATCCGTCGAACTTCTCCATTTCGAATCTCGTTCGAACTGACTCCATCGCGATCTGTTCAACAACCACAGATCACACACAAAACGCAGCACTACACAAGAACGCCACAGATCAAATCCAGAATCTCAGAGCCGGTAACCTGGCTCTGATACCACTTGTTGAGAACCGAGATTCACTTCTGATCAACCTAGCAGTTCTAGTTCGCTTTTGTTTGTAGTTCGATTGATGAATAGATCTAGCAATCACAAGTAAAAGACACACACAATTGTTTACCCAGTCTTCGTTTCCTACTGACTGGGGAGAGATCAAAACTCTCAAGCTTTCACTAGATCAGATCGATACAATAGTGAATGATATCAACTGATATCTCTTTGTTCTTGACCGTTTCAGGTACTAAAAGAGTATACACAAGTCTTATACCGGAGAAGATTACCACAGCGACTGCGATGAGGATGACTCTCTATCAGCCTCTGAATCTTCCGACGACGAAGATCCGCAGCCGTGATATGGAGAAAGCGCAGTAACCTCAAGAGCTAGGATCGCTCCACAAGATCTCTCTATCTTGGTCTTCTTCTTTCTCCTCCTCTGTGAATAATCGATCTCCCTTAGACTTATCTCTCTCTGTGATTACTTCTCGTCGCACTCTGTAACTGAACGATCTCACTCTGCTTTATATCGAAGAAGACGAAGTTTGTTAGAGGTAGGACCCACGTAACAAACTCTTCTGCCAGCTCACTTGAGCTGAATTGGTGTAGGGCTTAGACCCGAACTCAAACTGTAAAACCATCTTCGATAGCAAGCCCAATGGCCTACGGCCCATCTGACTAAAACGACACAGCTTCACACCATTCATTCTCTTAATATCCTAGATCTAGGTGTGAAAACTAAAGTAAGCATCAAGCATCAAGCATCAAGCATCAAGCACTTAATTACAAGAGCCGACCTTGGTAAATAAAAGATTTACAAGCAGAAAATATATTTTGACCCATCTGTATATATAAAAACATAAAAGTTTAAGGATAACAATTTTGAAAAATTGAACACACCTACACCTTTTTTCCGATCGTCAAATTTTTTTTTTGACTGGCTTTCGTATTAATTTTTTTTTTAGTTACAACAGCTGGAAATTTAAATAAAAAAAACTAAAAAAAGTAAAAAAGAACCAAACCAATCGCAAATCACCGGTTTACCAAACCGGGACTGAGAACCAAAACCCTAGAAAGCTAAGATGGCAAAAGAAGTGACGGCCGCCGCCACATGAAACCCGCCGGAACCTTCCTCACAAGGAGGCGCCACGTCGACTGCGGTTTAGTGCCTAAGCCGGAGCACTGAATCTATACAAACCGGATGGTGGAGAAACTTCTGATAGAAAGGATCCCATAGAAGCAAAGGAGGCGAGACCACCGGACACGACAGAGCGGCACCATCGGAGAGGAAAACTTGAAAAGAAAAGGGGGGTAAAGCGTAGAAGGGATAGAGAGACCACTAGAACCAGTCAGCTTCGCCGGTACGGAGCAGGAGCTTGAGGAGATCTAGATCTCCCCCCGAAAACCACTCGCCTCCACCGCCTCCAAAGCCAACCATCTCGAGCTCAGTCCGCCGTCCTCAAAGCAAACGTACAAGCTGATAAGGGGCCACTGAAGGTCCAGATCTGTAGAAACTCTACCTCTACGTCAAGCCACCGCCCCAATAGAAACCAGAACCACCATGCCGCTTCGACGGAAAAGACCTTACCACCGTGGATCTAGAGCAAAGAACCGAGGAGAGCTTGGGGTCCACACACCAGATCCGACCCCTCAGATCTGATTTGTGAAGCTAGAGCCCCGGCCAAAGCTACAAAATCACTGTAACAATCATCACCGCCTTGCAAAAACCCACCTTCTAGAGCCATAATTGGGTCGTGAAACTCATCAAAGATGCTCAACGAAAGGAGGAGGAGGAGAGACACAGAAAGGGGCCCCTCTCACGACGTGAAACGGCCGAAGCCGACCGCCGGAGAGGCAAGGAGGCTCGCCGGAGAAACTCTGAGAGAGAGAAAGGAGAGAGAAAGAGAAGGATTTGATTGATCTTCTCAACACGATCTTATAAACATAGTCGATAAAAAACAAAAAAATGAACATAGACTATGTTTATCGATTTTTTTTTGCTTTTTATTGTCAACTAGGTTTATCGACTTTTTTTCTAAATGAACGAACATTTTTCGAAAGGATTTTCTGACGATTGAATCCCTTCCTCAATACGCTACAACACACAGACCACACCACGAAGAACATGGTTTTACGGTTTTTTATATAAAAACGTAAAAGTTTAAGGATAACAAATTTGAAGAATTGAACACACCTCCACCTTTTTTATATATCACGCTAATATCAATAGAGCTAGGTGATACTTTCTATCTTATTGGACCTTAGAATTATATCATGTTCTAACTTGAAGTATATACTTTATTGGCCTCTATTCAGGACCGGTTCTAGCAGTTACATGTGTTCAGAAAAATGTATATGAAGCTTTGTATCAACGCAGACCAATTGTTGAAGACAATATACAAATGTTTTTGTATAGAACCCTAAGCTAATTAGAAAAAGGCCGATAAATTTAACATATTTTACTAGACTACATATTTTTTTTTGAAACTTACGATCCAAAAATATTTGATAATATTGACGGCTGGAAGCTCATAGTTCCCTAGCTTCCTTCAAGTTGATGGCTTAGAATAATTGTTACGAGACTTGTATCCTTGTGGATAGCCATGTTTTTTGTAACAGCGATTAACTGTATGATCCGCAATACCACACTGAGAACAGAGGATGAGGCTTCTGTTTGTTATAGCCAATGGTGTAAACTATAAGCTCAAAGAATGTCTTAGAACTTTAAACTTGATATGAAGAACACAACTCAATATAAAGAACTCTCTTTATTAAACTCTCTCTTAAGGAAACACTCAAAAACCTTAAGCTCTCAACTCACAATATAAACTCTTATATTGAATGCAACACTCTTGCATCTCTTATATAGATTTTAGTATTCCTAAACTCTTAGGTAATAACTTTCCTATTCCTAATACACTTGGAATTAGTGTTGCTTAGACTCTAAGCTAACTTCATGTTTATCTCCAACATTATCCCCCTTAAACTTGAAGTTATTCTTTCCCACATCTTGAACTCCCACTAAATCTTTCATTTCCTTGAACTTAGTTCTTCCCAAAGCTTTTGTCAGAATATCAGCCCTTTGCTCAGCTCCCGGAACATGTTGAACATCAACTAGCTCATTCTCGATGCATTCTCGTATGAAGTGGTAGCGCTTGTGAATGTGCTTGCTGCGTCCGTGGAAGACGGGATTCTTTGTAAGTGCTATGGCAGATTTATTGTCAAGCCTTATGATGACTCGATCACCACCATCTCCAACGACTTCTCCCATTAGTTCTTGCAACCATATGGCTTGTTTTGCGGCTTCGGTTGCTGCCATAAACTCAGCCTCACAAGAAGATAATGCCACCGTTTCCTGCTTCTGAGAACACCAAGTAATAGGACTATTATTCAAGTAAAATATATGCCCAGTAGTACTCCTACCATCATCCTCATCAATATTGTGACTTGAGTCACTAAAACCTTCTAGACTCAACGAGTTTGCTTCCTTGTACACGAGGCCTACTCCTGTCGTTCCCTTTAGGTATCTTAGTATTTGTTTTAACGCTGCTCCGTGCGAACGCTTCGGTTGATGCATATATCGACTAAGTAAACCAACTGAGAACGCAAGATCTGGCCGTGTGTGTAGCACATACCTTAAACACCCGATCATACGCCTGTACTCCTTTGCATCGATGTCGTCTTCTTCCTCTGATTTAGACAACTTCAGACCAAACTCCATAGGTGTATGAGTGGCATTACACTCATCCATGCCGGCTTCCTTTAAAATCTTCTCCGCATATCTGGCTTGACTCAACGTGATCTTCCCCTTCTCTTGTGTTACTTCAATCCCGAGGTAGTAGGTTAGTAACCCAAGATCGCTCATATCAAAATTGCTGGACATTTGCTTCTTAAAGACGTCAATTATGTGTTCGTTAGAACCTGTGACCAAGAGGTCATCGACGTATACAGCAACAAGAAGAAGCTCATCGTGCTCTTGCTTGCGATATAAGGCTGGTTCTTTTGTACACCTTTTGAATAGTAGTTGCTCCAGAACTTTGTTTAGCTTTTCATTCCATGCCCTTGGTGCTTGTCTCAGTCCATACAGAGCTTTGTTAAGTCTGTATACTTTATCTTCTTCACCCTGCACTTCAAATCCCTCGGGTTGTTTAACGTATACGACCTCTTTTAGGTCACCGTTGAGGAAAGCGGTCTTTACGTCTAGATGATGGATCACCCACCCCTTTGATGCTGCAAGAGCAACAAGAAACCTTACAGTTTCAATACGAGCAACCGGTGCGAAAACTTCTTCAAAATCAATGCCGTGCCTTTGAATATATCCCTTAGCCACCAATCTCGATTTATATTTGTTTATGCTCCCATCTGCGTTTCTTTTTATCTTGAAAATCCACTTTAAACCTATTGCTTTAGCTCCTGGTGGAAGGTCAACTAAGTTCCAGGTTTTATTCTTCACAATGGAACTGATCTCGTCCTCGCACGCGTCACGCCACACTTGCTCCTCCATTGCAGTCTTGAAATCCCACGGTTCTTCATCTAGGAGAAACAATAACCGCTCTCCTTCTGCTTCAGCTAGAAGTATATAGTCATCTAGATACCCTGGTTTCTTAGTGATTCTAGTAGAACGTCGCAACTCTGTTTCCTCTGTTTCTTCTTCAAACTCTGAAGATAAATCATTGTTCTCTTCCTCTGTTGCATCATTATTACTTTCTTCTTTAACACCCTCGCTGATAGTCTCTTTATCTTTACTGCCTTCATCTATGATCTCTTCGAGCCCTTGGTTACCGTATTCTCCAAAGCCAATCTTGAAACTTCCTGGTTTCTCTGTTTCGTTTCCTCTTGATTTGTTCCAATCCCAAGGTTTATTTTCTTCAAACACAACATCTCGACTAACAATAATCTTTTGGTATGTAGGGTCAAGTAGTCTGTAGGCTTTAGAACCGGGCTCGGTTCCTAAGTTTACCAACGTACGAGACCTTTTGTCTAATTTCTTCAGCCCTGCCGAATCTACCTTTGCATGAGCAATGCACCCAAACACTCGAATGTGCTCAATACTCGGCTTTCTTCCTTTGAATGCCTCGTATGGAGTCTGAGAGACTAATGTCTTAGTCGCAATACGGTTTATTAGGTACGTTGAGTGCCTAACTGCTTCCCCCCACAAGTAATTTGGCACACTCATGTGTGTTAAGATACTTCTAGTCATCTCTAGCAACGTTCTATTACGCCTCTCTACTACTCCATTCTGTTGTGGCGTGTATGGAGCGGTCAAATGACGTTGTATTCCTGCCTTCTCGCAGAAATCCCGAAACTCTGTGCTGGTGAACTCTCCGCCTCGATCCGTTCTTAATGTCTTTATGCTTGTGCCTGCTTCATGTTCAACTATCTGTTTAAACCTCTTAAACTTCTCGAATGCTTCTCCCTTCTCCTTTAGCAATATAGACCACATATAACGCGAGTGATCATCAATGAGCACAAATATATATCTACTCTTTCCTGCAGTTTTTGGTGCTATTGGTCCACAAAGGTCACCATGTATGAGCTCAAGGACCGTGCTTGCACGATATGTCGTAGATTGTGGGAATGGTTTCCTCGTTTGTTTAGCTTGCAGACAAGAGCTACAGATCTCCTTCTCAATTTTTAGTTCGGGGAGTCCTCGAACAAGATTCTTGCTTACCATCATCTTTAGTGCATCAGCTCCAAGATGTCCAAGGCGCGCATGCCACTGTGAGTACTCGTGATGTATCTCCGTTTGTAAACATCTCTGTTCTGCTGTTTCCATAACTACTTTGTATAGTCGGTTTCTTGCCCTAGGCGCCTTCACAATGAGATTACCGTCTCTGTCATGTAAAGTAAGATAGTCCTCTCTCATTCTAACGTCGCATCCTGACTCCGTAGCTTGCCCGAGACTTATAATGTTACTCTTAAGATCTGGTATGAAATAGACGTCTGCAAGTATCTTCCTCTTCCCATCTTGACTAACAAATAGAATTGATCCTTTTCCCTTGATATCTACTCTTGAGTCGTCTCCAAACCGAACCTTCCCAGTAATCTTATCATCCAACGAATTGAAATAGCTTCGGTTCCCAGTCATATGGTTGCTAGCACCGTTATCTAAATACCATATTCTGTCACTATCGGTATTTGACTCGAAGTTCTTAGGCGTTACATTCCGTTCGTTGAGGTAGACGATCTCCTGCATCATTAATCTATCGGCTTCCTGAGTCATGTCACCATCTTTGCTTTCAGTTGTTTCTTGCAACTTCAACAGTCTGTCAGGGCATGTCGCTGCAAAGTGTCCCTGTTTATCGCATCTAAAACATGTCACCTTAGAGTTATCTCGACTTTCCCAGTAAGATCTTGTATTATCTCTGTTATCCCAATATGTTCTGCCACGACCTCTTCCTCTGTTATAGTTTCTACCACCTCTGCCTCGTCCTCCTTGATAGTCTCGATAGGGTTGAGATTCAGTATTAGTATACATCAACTTGTTCTGATCCTGTGTATCTTCTTCTTCTTCACTTACTCGCTCCTCATATGTCTTTAATCGTCCTATAACGTCTTCTAAACTTGCTGTCTTTAGGTCCAGTAATTGTTCTAAAGAAGCAACCATGAAAATATATTTCTTGCGCGGTAAGCTTCCCAATAGCTTCTTTACGAGCTTTGTTTCTTCTATCTTTTCTCCTAAAGTTTCAGCTTTTGAGGATATCTCTGATATTTTACCGACGAAGTCATCAATCTTATCTGTTTCTTTCATCTTCAAGCGGTCAAATTCATTCATCAGAGTATGAAGTCGGGCTTCTCGAACTCTCTCAGCTCCAACATGACGTGTTTTGATTGCATCCCATACCTTCTTTGCAGAGTCGAGACTCCCAATTTGTAAGACCAATGATTCTGGTATGGATTGACAGATCAGAGCGGTTGCCATGGTATTTTTCTTCTTCTCAGTGGTCTCTCCTTCGACAGCCTCCCATACTTCATGAACATCGAGTAACAACTTCATGCGAATCGCCCATACTGTATAGTTTGTGGTGGTTAACATTGGACACTTGATGGAGGATGATCCTCCTTTGTCTTTCGTTGCCACAACTATATCTCCCATCTCTTTCTCCTTGATTACTTTAAGTATGGCTCTGATACCAAATATAAGCTCAAAGAATGTCTTAGAACTTTAAACTTGATATGAAGAACACAACTCAATATAAAGAACTCTCTTTATTAAACTCTCTC
>NW_026618859.1:0-10591 GCF_000801105.2 Raphanus sativus
ATCTCATAGGAGTTGTGGAGTAAGAAGATATCCCACTTTCTATCCAGATGATTCCAGATTAGCATGTTCGGGTCATATGCCATTATCTTCATGATTCTTATCAAACCAGGATGAACCACGATCTAAGAAGCTTTATTTGGAACCACTAATCAGTGGAGAATAACCAGGAAGTTGAATATAAATCTCATAGGAGTTGTGAGAAGAAGATATCCGACTTTCTATCCAGATGATTCCAGATAGCCTGTTCGGACATATGGCAAGCTTCATGATTCTTATCAAACCAGGATGAACCACGATCTAAGAAGCTTATTTGGAACCACTAATCAGTGGAGAATAACCAGGAAGTTGAATAAATCTCATAAGTGTTGTGAGCAACAAGATATCCCACCTTCTATCCAGATGATTTACAGATTAGCATGTTCGGACATATGCATTATCTTCATGATTCTTATCAAACCAGGATGAACAATGATCTAAGAGCTTTATTTGGAACCACTAATCAGTGGAGAATAACCAGGAAGTTGAACAAATCTCATAGGAGTTGTGAGTAAGAGATATCCCACTTTCTATCCAGATGATTCCAGATTAGCCTGTTCGGACATATGGCAATATCTTCATGATTCTTATCAAACCAGGATGAACCATTAAAATAAGAAGCTTGATTGGGGAACCACTAATCAGTGGAAATAACCAGGAAGTTGAATAAATCTCATAGGAGTTGTGAGTAAAAGATATCCCACTTTCTACCCCAGATGATCCAGATTAGCCTGTTCGGACATATGGCAATATCTATTATTTTGTATAATCTGAGTGTTAATGAAGATTAAAGGAGATTGAAAGAGATTAAGAGACTAAAGTGTCAAGAAATGTTCTTAGATTTAATAGTGTATAGTAACCAAGACTAGAGAGAAAAGAGACATAACTTGCTTAGCTTATTATTAATGAGAGGTTTACAAATATATAGAGAGACTAAGACAAGGGTTTCGACAATAATCAACTGTAGTAAGTATGTGAGGTCAAGGATAAGATAGGCGCCACTCCAAGCTTAGCCAATCAGGTGCACCACATGCTTTGGCATCTTGACTAGATGCCTTTTACTTTCCAGACCATGACAGCCTGTATGCGCGCCTCTCCCTTCCTCCTTAACGGTCACATGGTTTGTAATTCAAACCTTAGTTGCGCATCCTAACCTTCCACACCACTTGGTGTCTTTGCCTCACTTTACTTCTTCTTACTTAGTTACCATTGTCACTGTGGTAACTATTGTAATAGTGAATAGTGTGCATTCAGTATTCACTATCTACTATTTTCCCAAACTCCCAAATAGTGTAGAAACCTCATCTCTTACTTAGCCTCATCTTCTCTTACTTAAGCCTCTCATCTCAACACTCCCCTCAAGCTTGACCATATGGAACAAGTCAAGCTTGGAAAGCCATGAGATCTTCCTCATTAAAAACCTCACCAAGGAAAACCCATTGGGACAAAACCTTGATGAGGGAAAAAGAGTGAAGACCTCATAGCTAAGGGGATCAGCTCCTCTTGCTCAAATCAATGAGGCCCAACCTGATATGGATGGACTCCATTGTCTTCTGTCTCGCAGCCTTAGTGAACACATCAGCCAACTGATCTTCACTTCTAGTGTAACATGGTAAGATCACTCCAAGTACAATCATCTGTCTGACCTTGTGGCAATCAACTTCTATGTGCTTGGTCCTCTCATGGAACACTGAGTTGGATGCAATGTGAATAGCTGCTTGGTTATCACAGTGCATAGTCATTGGTGTAGCTTGATCGATCTCTAAGTGCTTCAGAATCCCCTTGATCCACACAAGCTCATTGGTTAGCTTCAGCATGGCTCTATACTCGGCTTCAGCACTAGAACATGAGACCACCTTCTGCTTCTTACTCTTCCAAGTAACCAAGTTCCCACCAATGAAAGTGCAATAGCCAGTGGTTGATCTTCTATCAGCTCTATCTCCTGCCCAATCAGCATCACAATAGCCCACCACTTCTGTACTCTTGTTGCAACCCATCCATACACCAAGACCTTGAGTCCCATTCAGGTACATCAGCAACCTCTCTACCATTCTCCAATGGTGTTCCTTTGGAGCTTGCATATGCTGGCTTACCTGATTCACAGCAAAACAAATGTCAGGCCGAGTGATGGTTAAATAGATTAACTTACCAACAAGCTTTCTATAAAGCTTTGGATCATGGAAGAGCTTGCTATCTTCAATCTCCCCCTCACGTGGGACCTTGTACCCATCCTCCATAGGCATTTTAGCCACTTTGCCTCCATATGCACCTGCATCTTTCAAAAGATCAAGTGTATATTTCCTTTGAGAGATAAACAATCCTTCCTTGGCTCTGCACAACTCAATACCAAGGAAGTATTTCATCTCTCCTAAATCTTTGATGTCAAAGACAGACTTGAGATACTCCTTTGTTTCCTTGATACCTGTTTTATCAGAACCAGTGATGATAATATCATCAACATACACAAGGATTACAATGATACCTGAGGAGGTGACCAATGTAAAGAGAGTATGATCAAGTTCTGACTTCCTGAACCCTCTACCATTCAAGGTTGTGCTCAGCTTGTGGTACCAAGCTCTAGGAGATTGCTTGAGACCATAGATTGCTTTCTTCAGTCTCAACACATTTCCTTTCTTCACTAGATGCTCAAGACCAGGTGGTGGCAACATATACACTTCATCTTCAAGTTCTCCTTGTAGAAAAGCATTCTTTACATCCATTTGCCATAGATCCCACTCTAGATTCACTGCCAATGAAAGAACCACTCGGATTGTATGAAGTTTAGCCACTGGAGCAAATGTATCAATGTAATCTTCTCCATAGGTTTGAGTAAATCCTCTTGCCACCAATCTTGTCTTGCGCCTGTCTATCTTTCCATTTGGAAGATACTTGATAGTGAAGATCCATTTACTTGATACAGCTCTCTTCCCTTTAGGTAAGGAACTCTCATACCATGTGTCATTCTTGATCATGGCATCAGCCTCTGCATTGACTGAGTCTCTCCATTCTTGTATCAGCATAGCTTCCTCAAAGCTTCTTGGTACATAGCTCTCATCCAAGCTTACTTGAAATGCACAATGTTCTTCCGGGAAGTGAGCAAAAGAACACACAGCTTGGGAGGGATGCTCCACAGCCTGGGCATTGTAGTACACTCTTGTGTTTACCCAGTTGGAAGCATCTCTCTTAACTCGTGTGCTCCTTCTCAAGACTTGTTCTGGTTCCTGCTCTTGCAATGGTACTTGATCTCCATGCTGAGGTGAACTCTCTTGTGCATCTCCACTTTCTTCAAGCTGACTCTCTTCAGCTCCACCATGCTGATCACTTGGTTCCCCACTTTGATCATGAGAACCACCTTGATCATGAGAGCCAGAGCTTTCCTCTCCACTTGAGCTATCTCTGGTCTCACTTGCTGAACTCTCTCTGGTTTGATTCCCCCCCACATGATCAAGGTGGGGACTATGTTGACTCGGACCAGGCACTCCTTGCTCTCTTGTTGCTGATCCCATACTCTGATCCTGGGTCATATTGATTCCAAGACCCTCCAAGATGGTTCTCAATGTAGCAGCTCTATCCGAGGTAAGATCCTTCAAATCTTCCTGATTCTGCTCCTCATAGTAACCTCTTTCTTCTATGAACTTGACTTCTCTTGATACTAACACTCTTCTTGTGTCAGAATCATAACACTTGTACCCCTTTTGACTTGAGGAATACCCAATAAACATAGCCTTCACACTCCTAGCTTCAAGTTTGTTTCTCATCTCTCCAGGCACCATCACATAACAGAGGCAACCAAACACTCTCATATGCTCCAAAGAAGGCTTGTACTTGTTCAAGACCTCAAAAGGAGCTTTCCCTTTCAGCACCAAAGTAGGGGTTCGGTTGATCAAGTAACAAGCTGTAGTCACAGCATCACTCCAGAACCTCTTAGGAACTCTAGACTGAAGCATCATTGTTCTTGCTACCTCCATGAGATGTCTATTCTTCCTTTCAGCAACTCCATTTTGCTGTGGTGTGTATGGACAACTCGTTTGATGCAAGATCCCATGCTGTGCTAGATGTTGCTTGAATGCATTGCTAGTGTACTCTCCTCCATTATCAGACCTGAAAATCTTTATCTTGGCATGATATTGGTTAGTTACATAAGCTTGAAAATTTTTAAATGCATCAAGAACCCTATCTTTGGTTGGAATAAGTGTTAGCCAGGTGTATTTGGATTTTTCATCAATGAAAGTGACATAATACCTATAGTTATCTCTAGACAAGCAAGGTGAGGTCCAAACATCAGAGTGAATAAGATCAAAGCAGTTCTCATAAACAGTAGAAGAGTTTGAAAACACAGTTTTACAATGCTTGCCCAAAATACAAGCTTCACAATCATTATTCTCAAAAGAAACACCTGGCAACATCAGTTTAAAAGCCTTATTATGAGGGTGTCCTAGTCTAGAATGCCACAATGCATTTTTACTCAAACTAGAAGTGGGAAAAGATGTAAACGAGCAGCTAAAGTTGGAAACAGGAGCAAGATCTTCAAGCAAATACAAATCACCCTTGGTCACTCCTTTTCCAATCAACTTGCTGCTTTTAATATCCTGAAACTTCACATCATCAGGGCTAAAGATCACATTGCATTGTAAATCAGTAGCACATCTCTTGACAGATAATAAATTTGAAGTGAAATCAGGCATATAAAGAGCTTTAGACTCTTTATCAAACAGCTTGAGACTTCCTATTCCTTTAATAGGAATCCTATCACCATTTGCTATCATCACATGACCACTATATGGGAGAATGTCCTTGATCAACTTAGTATCACTAATCATATGATGAGATGCACCAGAATCAACTATCAAGGGCTTAGCAGCATGAGAACTAGCAATAAGAGCAAGGATACTAGATGGTTTCAATGCATGATCAGTCTTAGCAATACTAGCAAACACAGGATGATTATGCATTTCTTTTACACTCGGATGCATCCTATCAATGCTCATGATCTCCATAGGAGATTCTATCAACCTAGCACCAAAAGAGTACTCAAGAGTGTTACCAAAGTTACCATGATCCTTGAAAAGCTTTATGAGAGCATCAAGGTCAGATTTCTTGAGGTACTCTTGCTCATGGTTGTTGCGGATGGTAGGAGTGCCCGAGTAAGCCACTAGAGACTTGCCATTCCCACTGTCTTGCCCCTCCATCATCTCATGGTTCTTGCTGGTACTTGCTGCACTTGGTCCACCACTTGAACCATCCGACATGTTTGCCCTTTCTCTTGCCTCGCGATCCTTCAAGAACTTGGCTGGCTTCATGTGTGGATGGAGAATCCAACACTGACTCTTCTTATGGCCTTGCTTCTTGCAGTGATCACAGGTTCCATTGAACTTCCTCTCCTCATACTTTCCATGCGCAGCTTTGTTTGCTTGAGCAGCTTCTCCTAGCTCTCCTTGTGTGGCTTGATTTGCCAATGATAGCTCATTCTTCTTGCTGAACAGCCCTATGGAACCTTGTTCCTTTTGAATCCGAGCACACACTTCTTCAAGATCCGGGAGGTTATCTTCTCTTAACAACTTCATCACCAAGCCATTGTAGACCGGGTTCAATGTAAGTAGCAATCCAAAGACTTTGTCTTGCTCCCTTCTTTTGTTTAGCTCATCAGCATCAGTTGTGCTCGGCCTCAGCATCTCTAGTTCAGACCATAGTGATCTAAACCTCCCCAAGTGCTTAGTGAACTCCATGTCTTCTTGAACCAAGTGATTGATGGCATGCTTTACCTCAAACACTCGGCTAAGGTTTGATGTATTGCCATACACCTTCTTGAGAGTGTCCCACAACTCCTTAGCTGTCTCACAATAGCTGTAAGCTTCTAGTATGGGTGGATCGAGTGATGCGTGTAGCACAGACATCACCAACATGTCTTCTTGTTCCCATTTCTCCATGGCTTCATCCGGAGCTTCTTCTCCATCTTCTCCTTGTGTAATAAGCTTTGGCTTTGGAGCTACTCCTGGTATGATATGCTTCCAAAGTCCCTTACACCCAACAGTGGTTCTCACCATCCGAGACCACACCAAATAGTTTGTTCCCTTGAAACAAACCGCAATCTTCATGTTGTTGTTGTTCATCCCACTCTCCATGTCGCAAGATGAAACCTTTTGTCTTGTATCTTCCTTGAACTTGTGTTGTAGATCTTGAAACCGCTTCTCACGAACCAGACTTGAATCCACAACCTTCTACTAAGCTTTCCCGAACCAAACTTGTGCAAAGAAACTCCTCACACCACAAAGAAACAAACTTGAGCTCAAACCCGACTTGATCTTCAAACTTCAAGAACACTTCTCTTTGGATCTTCACAAGGAATCACCAAAGAGTCCAAACGAACCCAGATCCTTTCAACCTGGCTCTGATACCATATTATTTTGTGTAATCTGAGTGTTAATGAAGATTAAAGAAGGTTGAAAAGAGATTAAGAGACTAAAGTATCAAGAAGAGTTCTTAGATTTAATAGTGTATAGTGAATAAGTCTAGAGAGAAATGAGACTAACTTGCTTAGCATTATTATTAATGAGAGGATTACAAATATATAGAGAGACTAAGACAAGGGTTTCGACAATGAACCTAGACAGGTTACTATACTAAGCATGTGAAGTCAAGGATAAGGAGAGCGCCATACTAAGCTAAACCAATCAGGTGCACCACATGCTTTGGCATCTTGACTAGATGCCTTTTACTTTCCAGACCATGACAGCCTGTATGCGCGCCTCTTCCCTCTTCCCTTAACGGTCACATGGTTTGTAATTCAAACCATGGTTGCGCAGCCTAACCTTCTACACCACTTGGAGTCTTTGCAACACTTTACTTCTCTTCACTTAGTTACCATTGTCACTGTGGTAACTATTGTAATAGTGAATAGTGTGCATTCACTATTCTCTATTCACTATTTGCCCAAACTCCCAAATAGTGTAGAAACCTCATCTCTTCCTTAGTCTCATCTCTTCTTTATTATTTTATCAGAGATCAACAGGTATGTGTGTGTGTGATTCGGATCTACACAGATATGATGAGTCTTGTGTCAAAGAAATGAAGAGATTAATGGAAGAATAAGTGAATGGAGTGTGTATGAGAGACTTAGAGAATAAGAGAGTAAGATTATGAGACTGAAGATTAAGAACAGACTTTAGATTGAAGGAGAAGGGGAAACCCCCCTTAACTCACATAAGCTCACAAATCGTCACTCTCAAGGCTTATATAGCCATTCACTAATTACATAATATAATCTAAGATCCTATGGACAGAAATACATAATAAAATGGATGGTAGAGATGGGAGTAGACTGGTCTTTGCTATGCTGGTGCTAGCTGGCGAGATGATTCAAATGGAGAGCTCAGATTGCCTCATTTGAATGTATGGATGAGATTGGTCATGCTGTAAAGGTAAAGCAACTTTACCTTTCCAGCTTGCACACACAGCACACTCTGATCCCTTGGAATATTCCCTTGCAGCTTTAACACTCCAACGGTCATAAGATATCATGTAGCAAGCGACCATACTTTGCACCAACACTCCTTCATGCCTTGTGTTCCAAGACTACATCAAGACCTGTACGGATTAGGTCTGTTCCGTACACTTTTGTGCCCTATTATTGCACAAGTCTTCAAACCTCTTTAAAGATCAAGTGAAGGTGTTTTGGGTTGATCATATCCGTACTGGTCCGTACGGTGTCCGTACCATCCGTACATGATCAACCCTATTCTTGCACATTAGCCCAACACCATCTAATCATCTCCCTTCTCTTCTTAAGATCATTCTAAGCCCTTCCTGGACCTAACTTCACCCATGATAGATACTTCAAGACACTCCTGAAGCTTCTCTGAACTGTTCTAGATATCATCTGAAGCTTGCCCTATCTATGAACAAGCTCCATTCTTCTCTTCAGTTCAACACTCCCCCTCAAGCTTGACTTTAGAGATCCTAAGTCAAGCTTGGAACTATGAAGAGTCTCCCTCATTAAAAACCTTGCAAAGAAAACCCTGTGGGACAAAACTTTGCAAGGGAAAAAGAGTAGAGCTCTCCAAAGCCTAGGGATTGGCCAGTGAGCTTTTGTGCCTTAAACCAGTGTGGTTGGTCACAAAGAACTCTGGATCATGGCCTAACTGGTGCAGCACCACTCCTGAGATGATGCACACTCCACGCAACTCAGTTTCACTTCTTATGGACCTGGTTTGGTACTCCTACTTCCACCAAGCTTCATAGCTTCTTCTTGAAGAGGTTGGAGGCTACCAGATTTTCTTTCAACACCAGTGAAGCTTATCAACATTTCAAACCCGGCTTGGCTTCTTCATAGACCCTTGTTTGGGTCTCCCCCTCTCAATGGACTTCTCAGCCACCTAAGAGAAGCTAGGAAACTACCAGAAACACTTCAGTGAGGCTCAAGCCATGGACCTTCCCAAATTCAGCTTCACTCCTTTATATAACCAATTCGGAACTCCCCCTCTCAATAAACTTTATAGTCTTCTTAGAAAGGCTAGGAGGCAAATGGAACTCTTCTTTCAACTTATTACCACCTTCCTGCACCACCAGCTCAAACTCTCTTCCATCTTTCATCACCTCTTTTCTTCAAGATCTTAGCACTATCTTCAATCGGATGAGGACTCCATTAGGATAGGATACCATGGAGTCTGATTTGCTAGCTGTGTACACACCATGTACTTCAAGATACTTGGCAACTTGAGAAGAAGCACATAGCTTGAGAAGGATACTCCACAGCTTGGGCATTGTAGTACACTCTCGTGCTTACCCAAGCTGGAAGACTCCTCTCTTACTCTTGTGCTCTCTCGTATAGGAACCTCTACTTGCTCGTCAACCGCTTCTTGTTCATCACTGGACTCTCTTTGGGTTTCACTTCCATTACTAGCTTCTTGATTAACTCCCTTACCCGGACTTCTTCTACTTGGTTCTTCTCCACTACTAGAAGAACTATATGTGCTTTGATCTTCCAAGCCTCTTGCTTCATGTCTTCTTCTTCATACGGATTTGAACAGGTGGAGAGAACTTCCCTTCATGAGTTAGATTTGAGCTGTGGGTTTATATGTGGATTTGCGGAAGCTTACACCACTCTGCTTCACAACTTCACTCCCATTGCACATAAAATGGTCACATTCTTCTTCCTCTTTTACTTAGCTGGATGGTGGCCAAGAACCTCTCTTGTGAACCTGAAACATCACTCAAACTCCAGAAAAGATTAGTAACGAATGCATTGGGTCAACCCTTGATGCATCATCAAGTTTGAACACCAATGTCCTAAGCAATGCAAACAGATTAAACTAGATACTAATCAATGCAAGATAACCTCCTTAAGTACTAGTAAGACCTTAACATATCAGTACAAGTTACTTAGGCACTTTCAGGCTTCTTTACTTAACATTTAGACATGAGTCTAATGTCTCAGTAAGATAGCACTTAGACAGTATGCATCTTCTTTAAAGAACCTTTAGCTTTAAAGTTCATGCATACTCATCTCAATCAACAACCAATACAATACAACCAGCAACTACTACAAGCTCACTATCAAGAACGGTTTATAAGAATTTCTTACAGCCAAGGAACCAGATTGGCCCTTGTAACACTCTTTAAAGATCACAGCTTGCTTGGTTGCTGGATGTAAGCCCGAGGCTGAAGCTCAACATTGTACCTGATACATTTTCCCAAATAAATGCATCAGTACTATTCAAATAATATCACATTCAATCAACCATGCTAAGGATCATTTCAGGATTGAGATTAAGAAATGATAATTAAGACATGTCTTGAATTGAATAAGAGTAAGAGTTTTAAGGGACCTCCCCTTTTGTTTATATGAGTTCTTGACTCTCAGAGTTTTATAGGGTCTCTCCCTTTTTAGAGTTTTATAGGGTCTCTCCCTTTTTAGCTTGTGCACCATCTTCTTGGCCGACTTCAACTCAATGGACGACCAGGTAGATTCATCAGTTTCTTCTCAATCACCTCACATTGAAGTGAAATTGATGAAGAGCCTTCTTGCTACACAGCCAAGACTGCTCTGAACAATCTCTTGACTTAGGCACGCCACTGCTTAAACCCACCAGTTGATGCCCCTTATAAGAAGCCTTTGCACCCGCTTACCGGACCATGAAACTTACACATTTCCCTCCCTCAAGCTTAGACTCCAAGATTTCAGTTTAGGAGCTAAGCTTGTAAGGCCAATTTCATGGACAAGGAATCACCAGTCTCAACAGACTTTCTGTGGTGATCTCCCAGTCTTGTGAGCTCTCCTCCTATATTCAGGAACTAGGGTGTTTGAATCACCATAGAGAGTCGTCACAAGACATTCCCAGCTGCCATAACTACCATGATACACTTCCTGTACTCATTGGGACTAGACATGTCCTCATGGTATTATGCAGTGGCACGAAGACCATGATCACTACACTCTTGGTCGTTGGTATGCTCCAGTATCACTCCTTTGTGTACCTAACATTACCACAACTCAATGCAAGATCAGATCTTCCATTGGGACCAACAGATCACACATATCTTGTTTGATCACCAATGC
>NW_026618860.1:0-10588 GCF_000801105.2 Raphanus sativus
AGTCTAAAGTATAAATTGCTATTTTCTTTTATACTCTTAATATTAGTGGAATATTAAACTAAATTGACCTTTATTTCAGATTTTTTTTTTTTTTGACAACTATTTCAGTATTTCTTATTTTAAAGTAGAAAATAGAAAATATAATAAAGATAGTCTATTGTTTTAATTAACACAATAGCAGTTTTATAAGAATATAAAAGAAAAGTTAAAAATTAGTAATTTTATTCAGAATATAAAAGAAAATAGAAAATATATTAAAGAAGCAAAAAAAGAAGTTATTGGGCTATATACCTGAGACACAATAGTAGTTTTTAGTACGGGTCCATAATAAATATTTCTTCACGATAAGGCCCAAGAAATGTCGTTGTCGAGTAATACAAATATATATATGATCAGCTCGAAAACCCTAACACTGAGATCACGCACTAGTTTCAGCTTATTGCAGCCGTCGGAAGAAACAGCAGAGAAAACTAATCAGCCATGGGTAACCCCCCTAGTGTTGTTTATGCTACAGCTAACCAAATCGTTTCATTTTGTGAATTATATATTTTTTTGCCTATGGATCTTTTAACGATGTGTATTTATTGATCTCAGGAAAAGTACACGGATCTTTGGCACGTGCCGGTAAAGTAAGAGGACAGACACCGAAGGTAGCGAAGCAAGACAAGAAGAAGAAACCCAGAGGCCGTGCTCACAAGCGTCTCCAGCACAACCGCCGTTTCGTTACCGCCGGTAATTTATCCATCCTTTTGTCCATACGAGTAGCAATTTAAATACTTTGCTGATTTTATTAGGCTTTGTTAGTCTACTGTAATTATAAAAGGTTTGTTATAGTGACACTTGCACTCGTTTAGTTGAAATGAATTTGAATTGAGATTACTCTAAAATTCAATAGTAGCTCTTAGTTTAGCAGATGACAATGTCTCATTGTTTGAAATGGTTTAATTACATTGATTTATATGTTGGGTAATGGATTTTTTGCAGTTGTTGTTTTCGGTAAGAAAACAATGGTTTTATTACATTGATTTATATGTTGGGTAATGGATTTTTTTGCAGTTGTTGGTTTCGGTAAGAAGAGAGGACCCAACTCTTCTGAGAAGTAGAAGATTGATAGATATGCCTGTGAAAGCCGTCTCATTTGGCTAGTTTGTAACCTTTTAATATTTCCTTTTCGTTTGTATTAGTCATGTTGCTTTGGTACTTAAACTTTATGTGTTTTGATTCCAATCTATGAAATACACGATTTTAGTTTGAATCTGATGGTCAGCTTCCAACACGTACCAACCAATGGTTTAACATTGTCTTTATATTCTAAAACAAAGAACCTTGCAAGGGTCTTTTATAGTTGGATATATAATATATCCAATTCACTATGAACCAGTAATAACTTAATAACCAATGATTACAAGTTGTAATAAAACCAGACGGTGTTGTTTCAAAGTTCGTCATGAAAGCCTTTGGATGAGTAGGACTCTTTAGAGGCCTTGTCATTGAGGTACTGTACTGCCATCGATGCATGCATTGCAGCACCGTACGGAAGCGCATCTTCATTAACTCTATAAAGCGATGAGTGAGGAGATGCATAACTTTTTGTCTCATCTTGCATCCCAATGAACGAGAAATGGCCAGGGATGGCTTCTGCAAAGTAGGAGAAGTCTTCTCCTCCCATTATAGGCGGTGCTTCCACAAAGGACTCTTCGCCCAGCAAATCTCTGACCATGTTCTTGAACTGCTTGTGTAAGGTCATATCGTTCACTGTCGGTGGGACTGGTTCTTTACCTTCTGGTGTTAGATTCACTGATGCATTGCACCGGTTAACTGTTGCTTGGTTTGTAATAACCTAGAATCACAAGATGAAACCGGGGTTTGGTTAAACCGGGAAAATCTAACAAATGTGCAAATCTTGAATCACATCTCACCTCTTTGACTCTTTCTTGAAGCTGCGAATAACCGCTAAAGGCTCGGAGAGTTCCTCCTATTGTGATTGAATCAGGGATGACATTGAAGGCATTACCTCCATGAACCTTAGAAACTGTAACCACCTAGAGAAAAAATGACTTGTGTTAGAAGAAAAGCCAAGACCAAAGTAGATGAAACCTAAGAAAGGGAACCTTTGAATCCAAAGGGTCGGTTTCACGTGAAACAACATGCTGAAGACTTAGGACGACGCTTGAAGCTGCAATAATCGGGTCTATGGTGTGTTGTGGGATGGCAGCATGACCTCCTTTGCCAGTTATTACAGCCTCGAAGAATCCAGATCCCGCTAGCAAGGAACCTGCACGTGAAGAGGTTTTGCCCAAGGGAACCTGGTTGGTAAGATGAATACCGAAAATGGCTTCGACATGCTTCAACGCTCCTTCTTCTATCATCTTCTTTGCTCCGGCGAAAACTTCTTCGGCTGGCTGGAAGATAAGCACCACAGTTCCCTAACGGAAAAAAAACAAAAGTATTAGATTGAATGATTGTGCATATACATGGTCTTAGGTTAGTGATACTGATGAACGCCAAGGGATATAGCAGCATATAAAGTGTTTATGAAACCTGCAAATTGTGGCGATGTTCTTGAAGCATTTTGGCAGCACCAAGAAGCATAGCGACGTGACCATCGTGTCCACAGGCGTGCATTTTACCAGGAACTTTGCTCTTGTGCTCCCATTCAACAGCTTCCTGAAGTCAATAACCAATCAGAATTTATAGTATAGTTGTGAACTTATGGAAATGATTTATGACTGGTCATAATTACCATCTGGAAAAAAATCAAACTAAAAGAGACCTAAATAATTAAACTAGACCGAAACTTTATAAATATCTGAAAGATTTCTATATTTTTCATATCTGAAATACATAAAAAATAAATTATATTTGTAAACACAGTTAATAATTCAATTAAAATATCCAAAAATATTTGAAAAACCAACAATTTGAATTACACAAAACTTATTCAGAAATATCTAAAACAATTCAAAATTAACCTATATTTTATTTGAGTTATCTGAAACTTGAACCGAAATAGAATCAAACAGAATCTAGATTGTTTTTGGAAATTAACTGGTTCATATTTGACTCGATTCACTACTTAAACCGATCTAAACCAAATTTCCAGTTAAATGGTCCTAATACACTCTCTTATCCGAACTATCCAGTAACAAAAAACAAACAAATAACACAGCACCTGCATAGGTAACGCATCCATATCAGCTCTTAGCGCAACGAACGGCGCTTCTCCCGTGCCGATGTAACCAACAACGCCGGTGATAGCGACTGGATACCTGTACTTAACTCCCATCAGGTCTAGCTCCGACCTGATGAGTTTACTTGTCTCGAACTCCTCGAAGCCCAGCTCCGGATGCTCGTGGAGTTTCCTTCTGATTCTCACCATCCAATCGAAAACCTCCGGACTTTTGGCGAGCTCGAGGAACTTCGTCGGCGTTCGAGACGCATCACCGGTGATCCGTGAAGATTCAGATGAAACGTGGAGTAGAAGGAGAAGATGGAAAGTCAGAGTGAAGAGCAAAAAGTTGTTGATAGCCATGGGAGAAACAAGCCGAGAAGTTTCTGAATGTTGATTGACTGATGAAGATGAGAGAGTACGACGAGACTGTGACGAAGTCGTGATATTATTTACATATAAAAAATGTTTGTTATTGATTGGACTAATTAGAATATTGGGTTGTTGTGCTATCGACAATAAAGAAAAAAAAACAGTGGTTGGAGACTTTTGTAGGGATTATATATGTGTATTAACATTGAACAATGATTTTATAGTTCAATACAATTAGAGTTTTTCACTCTAGTCGACGTTAAAGTAAAGTTATATTGGTGCAAAATCAGAAAATGATAAAAAAAAAATCTTAACATGTGACCAAAACAAAGAAAAGATTGTTTCATTTATTCATAAATCACAATCATATGATATGTGGAGTGTGAAAAAGTTACAAAACAACACATATAAAAGAAGAGAACAAAGATGTGTTTCACAAACTCTTACAATTATTTCACTTCCGGCATAATTTTTCAGAAACCCCTGAATATGTATATGATGCCTGAAAGTTCTCTAACCAAAGCTTCTTTTTTTTTTTAACTTTCACTTAGTTATCTCTTTAGTCACCGGAGGTATATCAACAACTCCGTTACATATTTCACCGTCAGTAGGAGGCGCCTTCTCTTTCTTGGCCTCAGATATATCCTTAGGGCCCAAGAAACTTGGTTGATTAGTAGAAGACAACAGCCTTGCCCACATTCTATCCGTAATCACCACTTTGTTCTGTTTCTCTGTTATCCTCTGCATACAAAAACATAAAGATCAATCAAGGCCATCCAACGAGACCAGTGTCTGTCAAGCTTACTCATATTGATTACAACTTACGTAGAAAGGGATGTATGTTTGTCTTCCATGGACAAGACCACTAGTGTAGCCAGTGTAACCAGCCATTGCACCATGAACCGCACTCTGAGCAAGAAGTGTACAGTATACATTGTCTGCCGCATTGCTTGGAATCGCCCTGATCATGTATGTAGGATCTAAAAGCCAGAAACAAGAACTGCCATTAAAATAAACCTAAATACAAGTAGATGAAAAATAAGAAAAAAGGGTAATGATCTTTGTTACCAATATATTTGAGGTTCATAACCATCTTGATCTTCTTGAAATGATCCTGTAAAAATACTATTGATGAGTTTTCATTGTCATGAGATAAGAGAAGGTTTTTGAGTCTTTTTTTTTTTGTTTTGTTCACCTTGATGCTCTGTGATAGCCACAAGCCGACATCTTTGAGAAGCTTGTTACCAGACGCGTCCTCAAGAGTGTTAGACTCCATGCTTTTGGACATCATTTCTTGTCCTGCTCCTTCAGCAAGAACAATCACCATGTGACCATGCTCCTTGAGCCGTTTCTCTATGTACTCAAAGAGTCCACCTTCTCCTTCAAGGTAAAATGGTGACTCCGGAATCAAGCAGCAATCAACATCTCTGCTTGCTAATGTAGCATACATCGCTATAAAACCTGTAAGTAATTCATCAAATAGTATATAATCATTAACATCTCTAAAGGTGCTTTAACTGTAATAATGTTCAAAGCAATACACACAAGAAGAGATAAAAAAAACTTACCACTGTGACGACCCATAAGCTTAACAAAACCGATACCATTCTCATTACTCTCAGCTTCAACATGTGCTGCGTTGATAGCTCGTTGAGCTTCCTCCACAGCAGTGTCAAACCCAAAAGATCTATCTATTACTGGTATATCGTTATCGATCGTCTTGGGTATTCCAACCACAGCAACTTTAAGTCCACGTCTCCTAATCTCCTACATGGTTTAATTATACACAAATCTATTCATGTTGATTTGTTAAAGCTTACAAATTAATATATATTCCGATGATTGTTACCTCATATATTTTTGAAGCTCCTCTCTGTGTTCCGTCTCCACCAATAATGTAAACCTGGTTGATTCCTCGATCTTGGATGCTATCAACAATCTTTGTGGTATCATGTCCACCTCGTGAGGTACCGATGATTGTTCCTCCGCGTTTATGGATATCGTTCACGACTTTAGAGTTCAAAGGGATCGTGTTCTTGGCATAGAATCCCTTGTATCCACCCTGTTACATATGAGAATCCATTAGGACAATTAGTTGCAAAAACTCAAACTCATGTAGACGAAGAGATCATAAATATTATGTTTTTCACAAAGCTTGCTTACATCGATTCCAAGGATTCTCTTTACTCCATACATGTATGATAAGCTGCTCACGAGTTCTCTAATCACGGTATTGAGACCGGGACAGAGACCTCCACATGTAACAATGCAAGCATGGACTTCATCTGACTCGAAGTAAACCTTTTGGCGTGGACCAGCGCGTCTGAAATGGATTCCTCTTGGACCATCTTTGTGGACTATAATCTGAATAACAAGAACAAAAATAGAACATTATGACATAATAAATCATCTAAATACCATTTTTCAAGCAGGGTAAAGAAGGATTTTGCTTGATGAATTTACCTTCTCAGGTACAGTATCTTCTGTATCAACAAAGTATTGCCTGACAAACAAACAAAAAAAATCAAAACACAAAACTATGAACCCTTTATGCAGTGAAAATCACTGGAGGTCATTAGCTCAGCTGGACTTGATTTATGGTCATTGTGTTAAAGGGTCTCCGGTTCGAGTGAACATTGGGACGAAACTAATATTATATGTTGTGGTTTCGGTCCTGAACCCATGAAATTCAAGAAATACTTACTGGATAGGTGAAAAATACTTACTTAACCACTGAGTAAGCTGGATTGTCTTTTAATGGATTTTGATAAGTCTGCAAATAACATATATACCGTGAAAGCATATCAAAACTACAGAGCCCAAAGCAAAAGACTCATCCATTGTTAAGAGACGATATTAGATACGATCTCTTTGTGAAGATTGGAGAATATTCCTTTTTAACTTTACAAATCAATAAAACAACAACCAGAGATCAAAGTGCAACGTACAGGAAGGTCAGGAAGATAATCGATGAGATGCGGAACGTCTTGTAGTATATAACCACCAGAACCGTTGACGATCTTCGGACTAGACATAATCAGAAGATGTAAGAGTGTGTGAGAGACGAAGAACTTTTCTCGCTTTTTTTAGACGGGTAATCTGATCACACAGGTGGTTGGCCTCAAATAAAACTTTTAAACATGAGTGTGTTATATGCAGTTGGGTACAGGATTCTCGTGTATATATATAAAATGCAGGAAAAGAAGAACTTTCAAAGGAAAAGATTATTCACAGTTCAGTTTCAAACAAAAAAAAAAGATTATTCACAGTATTCTAGAACAGTTTAAATTTTCCATCTATGGACATAGTTGACTTGGGGGCTTGTAAAATAAGTAATTTAAGTTAACTATTTGTAAAATAGTATTTTATCCTCTCTTTTTTTTTTTGGAACACTAAAATAGTATTTTATTCATTCGTTTCAAATAGTGCCGTTTAACATCTTATGGAATTTAAAGAAAAAATATTCAATATTTTTAAAAGTTACTATTTAAAGAAACATTGTTTTTTGATAAAAGTATAAAATATAATTTTTTGATAAAACTATAAAATATTTCTTTCAATCTAATTTTCTTTATAGTTAAAATTTTATTTTAAAATAAATAAAATTAGTGTTTTTAACAATTAAAAATAAGAGGTTGCGTCTTGACCGGTTCCACCTTTTGTATTTTCTACTAAAGCATGTCTGTTTCAACGTTGAAGGGATATTCCGACGATAAAGAAGCATAATCTCTTAATTAAAAAAAAGAAGACAAATCAGTTTTTATGTGCCGACTATCTCTGTTCTCTGATTGGTAAAATATCAGAGGACTGGAGTAAAATGGTGAAACCAAAAAGCAAATGCAAAGTTATATGGACCCACTTTAATGAGCGATATATTTCCATCTTCTATTAGTTGAGAAAAGAGTTGCGCCAGAAAAAAACTAAAACACATGATAACAAAAAAAAAATTTACTCTACATATAGTGGGTCCAGCGTAAATGGTTTTACTCCGTTTTGCGCTGATATGTTTACCAATCAAACACTTTTTTTTTTGAAAGCTGGTTAAACTATCTCTGTTTTACGTTTGTATATTTGTTTAGGATAGTTTTCTCGAATCTTTGTGCCTTATTTTTTTGGGATGTCATCATGTCATGTATCAGGCAACTATTGCTGCTTACAAAGAGATAATCTGATTTTAAAATTTGTAGAATCCAAAAAGAGTTGACGAAAGCCTATAAAGTTCATAATTCTATTGCTTACTCGTTTTAAATAAATTAAATATCAATTGTATATAATTAATTTAAATAAAGTAAACTATACTCGTGAAACCGTATGAATCATCGAGTTTTCTGGAATCGACTATTCTGTGGTCAACTGAAAATAATGAAATTTCCCACCGAACCAGAATAAAAACTACTAGTAGAAAATGTGTATTGTTTCTTTTGAGCCATTATTTCTGTTTTTTTTCTATGTACGATTTCTAATATTATTTTTTAGTTTTCATTAAAATAAAATATTTTTATAATTGCCATTTCAACTTTTTGTCTAACTGTTTCATTTATTTTAAAATAAAGTCGTATAATTTTATTTATTTGTTAAGACTTATGATTTAACTAAATAAAGAGAAATATTTCTTCCAAAATAATTTAGTACACTATTTTCTTAATAAATTTTGAAATAAACAAAAAGAAATAAAATATAAAAGTACAAAATTATAAAACTTTGATTTTATTGGATATTTTAAACCAAATTAATGACTTTTACTAATACCACTCCATAACAAATAATGGGAATGATTGGTAGAGGCTTTCTATTTTTTACTCTAAGATTTAGGTTTTAGATTTTTATCTTTGGCTTTAGTTTATTTTGATGTAGAGAATTTTTAGAGCACTGCATAAAATCTCTAGAGAAAGTGCTGTCTAAATTTAATATATTTTCTTTTATAATGTTTTGGCTTTCGATTTAATTTTGAAAATAAAAATATGATTGATTTTACAAAAGACAGTAGAAATTAAAATTGCTCTCCACAGTTCTTACAGCCTCTACCGATCGCCTCCAAAATATCTCACCCTTTAAGCTGACTGATTTTCCAGGATTTCTTTCAAATGTGCCTTCCCACAAGTCCTTTTTTAAAGTATCCAAGTTTATGTTACTATGAAATCATTTCAGCTTTCTTTTTCATTTTTTGTGAAATGGTAGTAGTATGAAGATGGAAAGATATTTTAAGAAAAGGTTAAACCTGTATATAGTGTTTTGTTATTCATCAAACAAATCTTTACTTTTTTTTTTTTAAATATTCATTAAACAAATCTTTCCATTTTCCTTAAAATTGATTTGAGTTTTATGTTTATTATTATTTTTCTCTCTCTTAAGTTTTTTTAAATCATTTACCAACAGTATCACATACTCAATCTGTTTAAAAAATATATTTATTTGAGAATTTTTACACATATTAATAAAATATTTTTAATTTTTAGTTGTAAATATATTATTTTTGGTGTTTAACTGTTACCTAATAGAAACTTAACACACACAATTAATTTTATTAAAATTTATAATTTAATATTATAATTTAATAAAAATGTATCGAAAATGTAAAGACTGTATTTCTTAAAAGCAAACTTAAAAAAATGTATTTTTTTTTGTAACAGACGGTAGACATTAGTAAAACTTAAAATACAATAATCTTTTTTCTACACACGACAATTTGATAGTCATACTGACACGTGTCGTCCATGCACGTCTATTTGCGTAAAATGCCACTACTACCCCCACACACACACACAAAACACTTGTAGTTTCAACGCTATCTCTACCAAACATTCTGATTAACCACAGACAGAACAGAAGAAGCGGAGCCAGAAGATGTCGTGGCAGACATACGTCGACGATCACTTGATGTGCGATCTCGGGGACGAACAGCGCCTCACCGCCGCCGCAATTATCGGCCATGACGGTAGCGTCTGGGCTCAGAGCGCAAATTTCCCTCAGGTTTAGGGTTTTTGTTTCTTCAGCCCACCGCTGATGTCTACTGAGTTTCCATAGAGTTCGTATATGAATAGATTGAATCATTTTAGTTCAGATCACAAAGTTCAAAGCTTTACAAGCAGAAAGTTGTGACTTTGGACATGAACATGNTTTTTTTTTTTTTAATGTGGTTGAGTTTGGTCTCCTGATTCTCACAAAGCTTCTCATGTGTATAACTATTGCTGTTGTGTTTTTAGTTGAAGCCTGAGGAAATCGAAGGCATCAACAAAGACTTCGCAGAGCCTGGAACACTTGCCCCGACGGGATTGTTCATCAATGGCGCAAAGTACATGGTAATCCAAGGAGAGCCAAATGCTGTCATTCGAGGAAAGAAGGTTGGTTAACTTGACTGATGATCTCGATAAACCTTTTTTCTTTTCTTTTGTTGTTTTTTATGGAACCAATGTAAGTTTTTTTCTTTTTGCTAATATTATAGGGAGCTGGTGGTGTTACCATAAAGAAGACCACCATGGCTTTAGTCTTTGGTATCTATGAGGAACCGGTGACTCCTGGACAGTGCAATATGGTTGTGGAGAGGCTCGGTGACTACTTGATTGAATCAGGGCTCTGATCCCCCCAAAGTGATGCTGTATTCTTGTCCATCATGTTCTCTTCTAGTTGTGTCGTGTGAGGGAAAAAAACTATTTATATATATATATATGGAATGTGATGATTGATCATTTAAAATATCAGACTGCCTATTAGTGATTGGTTGTGTTGTTCTTAAACTATATATGGTATTATCAAATTCTTAAACTGCAGATTGAAAGTTTTGTTGAATTGCAATGAAGATTGATTCGATCGCATGAACATAGATAGACACATGTGACTGCATTTACAAGTTTTCAGACAGAATGTCATGTATATGCATTTGTCATAACTTGTAACAACATTGAATCAGATCAAAGTCAAACTAAGACTGTTGACTTGAGATCTTGCAGAAGCCAAAACTGAAGACTTTTTGTTTACTTACTAGGATATTTAGTTGACCTTTAACACACAGCTCCTCCAAAGCTACAAGCGACATCAGTTAGCTCTGTT